>NC_065508.1:1352206-1381829 GCF_006386435.1 Epinephelus moara | reverse complement strand
TTCACCCGAGAAACAAACTGAAACATGTTCAGACAGATGTTGACCGATGAAAGAAGCTCAGGTTTAAACATGAGTGACAGTGATGAAGAGCACGATGAAGACTGAGGATTAAAGTTATTGATCTGTGATGATATGTGGTCAATATTTCATCTACGTTACTGTCACCAACCAAACAACCTATCAATACAATACAATGATGATAATATAAACCAGTAATGATGATGTGCCTTCAGAAGTGACGCTCATGCTCCTGTTTTAAGTCATTTGAACATAATCAATCATCATGTGCTGATGACTTGATTTATAATTTGGTTCATAGTGTTTCCACAAATAGTGAAAAGTCCAGGATGTTGCCTTCAGGTGTCTCGTTGTGTCCGTCCATCGGCTGACAGCCCAAAGATTTATTTATGTTTAGTTCTTGAAAAATGACTTCAAACATTATTCAGTTGCTGTTTTTCTCTCTGCTCAAATAAAAAAAAAACTCCAAGCAGTGTAAATCTGAGCCGACAGGTTTATCAGTAACCTTCATGTGTTCATTCTTCTGGTGAATGTGTTGAATGGAGGAGTGAAGGTGGGGGCGTTCAGGACTCACTGTGTCTCTGAGTGATAAGGACAGGGGGAGCTTTACAGCTGTACGAGGACACCAGGTCAGGGACGAGGAACAGATGTGAATAACTGTGGTGCTTTTATTGTGAAGGAATAAATCAGTGATATCTGAATGAAGGGCTCAGCGGAGCGCCTGGAGCTCCAAACAGTTTGTTTTATTAATGATGACACTTGGTGAAGTGATGAAGAACAAGGAGCTGATTGTGGTTTTGATGTTTGAGAGTTTTGATATTTTAGTGTTGTCGTGGCAAAATGTCAAATATCTCATTTAAATCTGAAATACGTTTCTGCTCTCTGTCGAAACACCAGGATGAAAACTTTGAGGCGTTTGAGTGTAAACGCTGACAGAAACTGTTCTAGAGACTTTACACAGGCTTCTTCTATTTTTATGTCAGCTTCAGACTCCATGATATCAGCCTGCTTACAGCCCGACGCTGCGACGTACGGTGTCGGCTCGGATTGTGAACGACAGCGAGTGTCGTATGCGATAATCCGTCGTTTCATCTGGTGTAGTGTGTCATAGTAAACACAACCGACGCCACGTCTGAGACGCCTCACGACGTCCCGACAGAAAGTCTAGCATGTTTTCTTCTCCCGTCACAGCCGTCATTTTGACCAATAGGAACACAGAGCGATCTGTTGCCATGGAAACTGTAGGACAACAACAGCCCAGCCTTTTAGATATTTCCTGTAGGGATGTTAGCACACAGAGTGAAAAGGAAACAGCAGAGGCACTTTATCAACCCGCTGAGTACTGCCATTAGCATCAAGCTAGCAGAGAATGTTCTTTCTTCATAATGGAGGATATAAAGGAATCAAACTCACGGATAGTATCTGGGCCTTTACTCAGCACAGCTGCAGAGGCTACCAGCTGCATCTCAAACACACCACACCATTTAGCATTCTGATTAATCCTGTTAAATTGGATGCATCACGTCATCATTTGAAACTCAGCACTTCCTGTTTCAATTTCAAATTAAAAGCCCCGTATCATTTCAGCTGAGAGAATCCCTGCATTTTATAAAAAGGCTTTTGTTGTGAAACATTTGCAGGATCTTCCTGTGGAGGATTCCAACACATCCTCACTGTGACCTCGTCACATGTCCACGTTTGGTCATGGACTTTCCACATTGACATATGACGTCCAGGGTACCCTGGGTGTGTTGGTTGTTGACGTTCTGGGACGCCGTGTCAACTTCATACATACATAAAGTCTCTTTCAAAATAAAAGCACTATGTTGGTACCACACCACCAATTGACATTTCTTTCCTTCAACAACAGACACACCTGGTTGGGTTTAGGAACAAAGAACAGGGTTTGGCTTTACAATCCTTCAGGAAGTGAACACCGCTCTTCTTTGTGAAACTCTGTGGTTGTTGGACCCAACCCAAGAAATATAAAGAAAAATCACATGAGTGGAACAAACCTGATTAGAATCTAAAACAGAGCAGCAGCTATGAAAAGACTAAAATATAATACTGTAAACAGAAGTGTAAACAGATGTCAGGCAACATGTTACATAAACTAGATCTTCTTCAGCGTAACCTGACCATTAGTGTTGTTGACAACACTGATGATGTCATCCTGTTGCTGTGACAACCAGCTTCTTGTTCACCTTCACAGGTAACAGCTTTGAAAGAGAGCGCTGGGTGTTTGAACGTTGGTCTGAGATGGTGTGTGTAGTGCAGTGTGTCTTTATGTGTGTGTGTGTGTGTGTGTGTGTGTATTGAGGCAGGCTGAGCGTTGATGGCTGCGAGGATTAAAGTTGTCAATCACAACTGTCCGTCCAGATAAGAGGAGGCGTGACCTGCAGAGGTCAAACAGCAGAGATAATCCAAACACACTTCAGCTCACATGCACATCTTCACTGTCAGGACCCCGACTGCTGAAACTCTGCACACACTCGTCCTCCCTTTAGATCAGGGGTGTGAAACATACGGTCCGTGGGCCAGAACCGGCTCGCCAAAGGCTCCAATCCGGCCCACTAGATGACGAGGTTAAGAGGTGCAAGGTTTAAGGAGGAAGTTAAACAGTGAGTAGCTGCTTCAGACGCTTTTCCACCCCGACCAGAATATAAAAAACCCTGAATATTATAAATCAGCAGCTTCAGTATAAAAGAATCAAAATTCTGTCTTAAAACAATATTTGTGGAACCGTGCTGCTAAAGAACAGAAATATATAGATATATGCAGATGAGATGACTGAATGAACTGAGACATATTATTGAAACTACATTTATTTTTCTTAAGACTTCTCATTTGTTTCATAAAAGGATGAATGTTTACAGAATTAACACCCATGAACCATGAACTAAGGCCTTGCTCAGACTGCCAGCCAAAATCTGATTTTTAGCCAATCTAGATTGGAACCAGATGACTCTTATGAAGTCTGAACAGTCATAAATGACATGAAATCTGATTTTTGCAAACCAGATCGAAACCACCTGTGGGAGGTAGTTTCAAATCACATTTGGACAGATGTGTCTGAGTCTGAACAGCTCCTTATATGACTTCACACAATACACGCTAGATGACGCCTCCGCTCTGACGTCATTGCCACAGCAACCTGTCAGATTAGTCATAATGTGGCCCAGTCTGAACAGAGCCAAATCCGATTTAGACACTTGCTAAGAACAGTGTGGACAGTCAGCAGTCAAAAATCGGATTTGAGAAGGAATCAGATTCGCCTGTAGTCTGAACGCAGCCTAAAATGAGACCCCCCTGATTTAGATTATATAAGCAGTGCATCCAGTCCACCCTGTGGTTGTATGACTCCGCCCACCAGTCCACCCTGTGGTTGTATGACGTTTGTGCCAAATTTAAAACCTCAAGATGTTCATGAGAACAGACGAGGTCACAATTTATTCATGTTTGATCAGCAAAATTTAATCAGTTCATTGATGATCAATCGTCTTTGCAAACCTGTATGTGACAACAATATCAAAGAAAATAAATGATTCCTTTAATTTAACTTTATATATATATTCATATATAGTTTATTCATGTTCAGGTTTTATAGTTAATGTAGAATAAACATATCATTTTGTTACAGATTGCTGCTATTTTACTCAAAAAAGGAAAGAAACGTAAAATCGTGACAGAGGTGGGTTTGCAGTCTGAGGTCACACAGCCCACAGTAAATGGCACCATTTTTAATTTAATGTGAGTTTTTATTCTTATAAACACATATATGTGTGGCAATCTGAATCATTCACAAGGGCCCCTCTTCAGCCCCCCGAAACTCTGAATCCTTCACAATGGTTCATCATATTTACTTATATATAAACGGAAGATGGAAACGGAAATTTGCCTCCTCCGCCCAAATCAACCTGGAATGCCAAAAAATCGGGGGTCTGCCCCCAGAGGCTGTATCGCCGTCTGCCGGAAGTCAGACACCGAATACATGACGTAACAGAGCCGAATCTGACACGTACACATGGAGACAGACGTGTCTCTGTTTCTGACGAGAGCTTAATAACCATCCGAGGATGAAACTGACGATGATGATGATGATGATGATGATGTTCAGTGCTTTGATATCAGTGTCAGCTGTAAACACACACACACACACACACACACACACACACACACACACAGATTTCAGGTCATGTTGACTTAAGATGCCATCGTCTGGTTTTTTGCACTTAGCCGTGATACGCACTATTCTGACCATCTGTGCACTTTGAATGTATGGACTCCCTCGTTACCATGACGACAGCAACGATAGTGAAAGAGATGAAGGTGATGATGATGATGAATGTGTGCTGCATTCTGTGTGTGCGTGTGTGCCAGCTGGCGTGCTCTCAGAGCTGTTAGCGCTCACACTTTAACTCCTCTGGGAGTTGATGCTGTGTCACAAACTGCTGAGTCATGCACTCGTCGGACCGTGAAGACGTCTGAACAAAGAACTGAGACAATAAGAGGCGGAGCTGCAGGTTGATTTACACACACACTTCAGGGCTGTAATGATCCCACCTGACTGAGAGGTCGCACAAAATCACCTTTTTTTTAGTCGATAGGACGAAGCGGCCGCACTGTGTGTCAGAGGATCTGCAGTTTTATCAGCATTTTGTAAGGTTCAAATCATCATTGATGGGCTCCAGAGGTCCTTTAGGTGGTCACAGTAGGGGTTTATAACACCCTATAGAACATCACTGGGGGGTTCTAGAGGTCCTTAAGTTGGTTCTAGTAGGTGTTTTGGACGTTCAGACCATATTTGAGGGGAGTTGTAAGGGTCCTTCAGATGGTACTTGTCTGAGTTTAGAATGTTCAAGTCATTATTGAGGGTTGTGGCTCTTTTGAAGGTTATACATCACCAGTGAGAGGGTTCTAAGGGTCCTGTGTGTGGTTCTAGTAGGTGTTTAGAACATTCAGATCATCATTGGGGGGTTGTATGGGTCCTTTAAGGGGTTCTAGTAGGTGTTTTAAGGTTCAAGTCATCAGTGAGAGGGTTCTAAGGGTCCTGTATGTGGTTCTAGTCGGTGTTAAGAACATCCAAAACATCATGGGGGGGTGCAGGGGTTCCTTAGGTGTCTTTTTTGGTGCAGGTTCAAGTAGGTTGTAGGTGTTTAGAACATTCAGATCATCATTGGAAGGTTGTAGGGGCACTTTAGGTGGTAGGTGTTTAGAGCGTTCAAGTCATAGAGGTCATGGGGGGTCATTAGTCATAGGGGTCACTGAAGAAGTTCTAGGTGTTCTTTAGGTGTTCAGTGAGATGTTTGAAGTTACAAGTCATCATTTAAAGGGTTCTAGGGGTCTGGAAGTGGTTCTTGTGGTAATTGAGGAGGTCTTACGTGTCCTGTAGGTGGTTCTTGTATGTGTTCAGGTGGTTCTAGTTGTCACTGAGAATGCTCTAGCAGTCTTTCAGACTGTCTCTGTAGCTCCTGGGTAGGTTCTAAGGCTCATTTAGGGGGCTTTAGAAGGATTAGAAGGTTCCTTGAATTCAATTGAAAAAAATAAAAAAGAGAGATTGAATTTCCCACAGGGACTGATGAAGTATGCCTTCTTCTTCTTCTTCTTCTTCTTCTTCTTCGTCTTCTTCCTGTAGCGACTGATACGGTTCTAGTCATAACTGAGGAGGTTCAAAGGGTCCTTTAGCATGTTCTTGGTGTTACTTAAAAAGTTCTAGTGGTCACTGAAAAAATTCAGATTCAAGGTTACCTTAAAGAGGTTCAAGGTGTTCCGTTGTTCCTGTAGTTATTGAGGTGGCTCTAGTTGGCCTTAAAGAGACTTGTGAGGGGATCTTTAGTATGTTAACATGTCAGAGCAGTGTCTCAGGGTGTTTCCATACTAGGCATGATTAATTTGTACCACACCTGAATAAAGTTGTTCTGTACCTTAGAACACTTGCGTCACCATCTACGTGACATTTTTGTTGTAGTCGTCCACATGGTCATGAACCAGCACACCGTGTTCCTGTTGTGAAAACCCTGTTAGACAGCAGTGTTCTTCACAACGAGGAGGTTCTTTAAGAGGTTCTCGTGGGTCTCAAAGAGTTCCTGGGTATGTTAAACACCTGAGGGAGACTTCGGAGCAACAGCACTCTTCACTGCCGTCACCAAAACACCAAATAAGGAGATGTCTTTTGGCAGAATCATCCGTCCAGTAGAGACCAACATGTGGTCTCATAGACGATCTATGACAGGAACACTGAAGATGTTCTCCACACCTTTCTAAAATACTTACTGTTGGGTTATCTGACTTCATTTTTCAGCAGTCTGTGTACACAGTGTCAGATTAAATGGAAATCTGGCCTGTGGTTGTGAGGACGTCTCTCCTGAGACGAAGGTGTTGGACACAGAGACAGGAAGACTGTTGTCACTGCAGCTCGCAGTCCGTCTGCTGGATGAACAGACACAACTGAAACATCACGAACACATCGTCTTAAAACGACATGTTTGTCTGTTCGAACAGAACTAAATGAAAATAAGATTTTAACGTCTCAAGGTGTGTCAGGTTCTGTTTCGCCTGTGCGTCTCTTAAAGTCTGTTTTATTCTCGTCAACAAATCTGATGTTTGGACTCAACAGTGAATGTTTGTAATAACAGATACTGAGTGTGTATCTGAGACCTGGTGTGTCTTTATCCTCCACTGCTGTTCAGATCACATCACACTGAAGCTCCTTCATGACCACACACCGTAGTTTATTTTGACGCAGTCTCACACACACTGTCCTGCTGACACAAATACTCACTGGAGCAGTGGTTTCCATCTGGTGGGTCACAGGTCCACTGTGATTGGACCATAAGTGACTCGCAAACATGTCAAGTTTGCAAAAAAACACACTTTTTTTTTAATACAGTGAATTTCCAGCACAGAGCTTTTATTTTGAAGTGCTGTTTCCTGCTGTGACTGACAAACAGCAAACTAGCTCAACAACGTGATGCTGAATGTATGAAACTATGTGACAAAGGAGAAATCTGGACCAATGGAGAGCCGCTGCACTGCAGCACCAAATATGGATTAATCCGCTGTTGAAAATAGTTCCCAACAAAGTCACTGTTTGCTCCTGTTTGTCGATAGAAGCTACAGTGAGCGGCTGTTTGATGAAACGACTGATCGAACTACAGATTTGTGTTTGTAAACATCGTCAGTAGGAACCAGTGGAGTCTGAGCTGAGACAGATAAGAAGTCAGAAAGTCCCGAGTCTGGATCTGAACATGGGACTCATGGGAAAAGTCCCGGGCGAAAGTCAGTTAACGAATGACGTTAAGTCCTTAATTTAAAGTTATGTAGTTAATGTAAAGTTGCAGTGGTTAGATTTAGGAAAAGAAACATGTCACATGAAACACATGACGCACCTAAAAATGACTCAAAGTTGACACAGATCTGAACACGTGACTCGAGGGGAAAGTCCTGGGCCAAAGTCTTTTCTGTGACCCATCCACCACCCTGCCTCCTTACAGCCACTCGGGACTGATACCTTGTTTACTGCTGTCAGCTCATTGGTCACGTGATCGCAGCCTTTTAAAATACGTGGGATATGTATGAATTGGGGTTCATTAGTTTTCATATTAAAACACGTGACACACGTGAGCACAGCTGCAGCTTCAGAGCTGAGGAGACTCTGTTTCTCATAATGAGACGTCCTGTTTCTTTCATGTGGCTCTGACAGATTCAGAGCTTCACTTCCACATTTCCATTTTTGTACAAACAATGTTAACACTGTGTGTGTGTGTGTGTGTGTGTGTGTGTGTGTGTGTGTGCATTGGACTGTAGTAATCCATAATTTTCTTGTTATCTGAAGGCCATTGAAGTGACAGTGGTCTTGTGTGCTTCCTTTTTTGTGCAAAGCACGTCGACAACGCTCTGTGTGAGTGTTTAGTTTTATCTTTATTGTGTCCTCTCGCAGTTATGAATCTGTCCGTGTTGTTGTTGAGTGTTCGGAGCAGCAAACATTAGCTCGGAACACTGCTGTGTTTTATAAAGGAACACAGAACAGAAGAGTTTTTATGAGTTTATGTTTATGTGCTTCCCAAACTGTGGGCTGGGCGCCAGGATTCATCTCATAAAAACACTTCTGTTACACAGCAAACACTCTGATCTGTGTCTTTGTCTCAGACGATCTCTACAGATATATAAAACCATCACTGATTGTCGGTGAACAGTCAGTTGTGAAGCTGCAGTTTGTGTTTCTGTTACACTTTATTAAATCCTGTTATAAGGCGCATGTTGTCAACCACAGAGGGAAGAGGTTTGTGTCTGAGCTGCAGTCTGTCTGCAGCAGAGGAACATTGATGCTGCTGCAGCTCTGGATGCAGAGCGAAGCTGCAGCAGCTGAGAATTCACTTACTCCAGAATGAATAAATTAAATAATATAATAATAATATATATAATAATATAATACACTGCTGACAGTGAACAGAGGAAAATGTTGGTATTATGTTTCTGTAAACCATGAATATGTTTATGTTCCATACGTATCCAGCGCAGACGAAAAAGCCGTCCTTCCACAACAACAACGAAAGTCAAGTCAGTGGAAGTCTGAGTACAGGGAGGTCTGATGGATGGATCCACCAACCACTGACTCCACCCAGGAGGCCGGTGTTCACTTCCTGTAAGATTGTAAAGCCAAACCCTGTTCTTTTTCCTAAACCCAACCACGTGTGTTGCTGAAGGAGAAAAACATCAGTTTGTGGTGTTGTACCGATGTAGTGCTTTTATTTTGAAAGAGACTGTATGCAAACTGTACATTTCCTGTGAAAACAGAAGTGTATTTTGAAAACAGACAATGCATGTAACAGGCTGAAGTTGACACGGCGTCCCAGAACGTCAACAACCAACACACGAAAGTCCATGACCAAACGTGGACATGTGACGAGGTCACAGTGAGGATGTGTCGACTTCCATCCCTTCACTTAAGTTGTTGTCGTGCTGCGTTTCCCTGTGACGCCGCTGGGTGCCCTTTACACAATGACAGCGACCGGACGCGCATCATGCTGATGTGAAAGGACAGTTTTTTTCGGTGGTGTCTGACGCCGGCAGTCACTGACCAGGCGCCAGTTTTCAGTGACTTTAGAGTGAGAGCAGATTGGCTGCAAGAACAATCAGAGGCCCCGAGATTCTTTTTTAAACTCCTCCTCAGTTTATTTCCTCTGTGGCAGAAACTCACAAACACCACCGCCACAAAGAGCTCAAGGTTCAGGACGTCCTGTGACAGACTTGCTAGCGTAGCAACATGACGGCTACAAACGAACCCAGAACACTATTTTCTTCGGTATGATCTGAAGTGCTCTTAAACAACAACATGTGATTTTGGGATTACGTAGCTGTGTAGACCTGGAATAAAAAAATTATTTCCAGAAGATAAATATTTTATATTCAGGCCACGATGAACAAAAGCACTGGGTTTAATAAGAGGATTTATTTTTTCCTTAATCTTCTGTCTTTAAGCTCTGGCATATTTCTCTTATAGAAATAAAGTACATTCATTCCATTACATTAAAGTGCATATATCCCGTGACGCTGAGTTAAATCTGCAACAGCAGCCGATAAAACCTCTCACTGCGACCGAGAATGTTCGTCTGGCGTCTGAGCTTCATTCCACGGCTGTCTGAAGACGACTGACTGCAGCTGATCGTCCAGTCTTTGTCCTTCACTGATCTTTATAAACAATTTACACGACTGAGGTGTTTCACTATTTACTTATATGGTTACAGGACTAAAGACGAAGCTGCTGTCATCAGGCTGATGATGAAGAAGATGAGTCTCTGACTAAACAGCACGATGATCTGATGTGAACTGTGCAGCACATAAACTGTAACTCTGCTCCTCAGCTCTCGTCGTTCTTCATCTGGAGAATATTCTGTTTGCATCGTGTCTCTGATCTGATCAGACTCTTTATGATGCTGAACTTCACCAGCAGCCAAATAACACTCATCAACACTTAATGTGTGTGTGTGTGTGTGTGTGTGTGTGTGTGTGTGTGTGTGTGTGACCATCAGGGTTGAAATCAGGACGGTGGAGGTGTGTTTGTTGAGGTGCTGTGTGAGGACTGCATTTTATTTTGCTTTTTACGCTCTCATTAGTTCATGAACCTTTTCTTTTACTTCCAGATGCGACATGTCACCGCACATCATCATGTCTTGTGGCTGCAGTGCATTCTGGTCCACTTATTTTCATTGTGCTTGTATTAATGTAGATGAATGAGTGCCGGCTGTAGTAGTGGTGGAATCGCCAGAGAACCCACGATACGCTTTTATCACAATACTTAGTTAACGATATGATATTATTGTGATGAAATGTATCGTGAGTGACTGTGGTCTGGGTCAGAGCTTGGGTACGGCTGTGTCGGAGACAAAACATGGGGGCGGAGTTACATTCCTGGGTTTACGTGTTTTTAGCATGTAACAGAAGCCTTGGTTTCAACAGCACTGTATGGACCCAGGTCTCTGCACAGGAAGTAGGTGATGGACTGCGTTATTTTCTTTGCTCTCTCATAGTTGATGGTAGTTGTGTCGAGCTAAGTGTGAGCAGCTAACACTATCTCTGGATGGTGGCGTGTGAGGTGAGCCGTCATGTTCGTAGTATTCCAACAGTATTTTATTCTCATATGACACTGCTGTAAATCACACGTGTCATATCCAAGTCCTCCTCCTGTGTTAAAAAATCCAAAATAAGTCCAAACATTTGATTTAAACACTGACGGCACATTTCTGATTTCTGTCTCCGGTGCCTCCATCTTTGTTTTGATGAACTTCCTGCCACATGCAGCAGACTGAGACCTCTGCTGACCTCACCAGGAACAAAACATCAGCACCATCTAGTGGAGCGAAAGAGCAACTGATTTTACTATTCTAGCAACAAAAGTTTATTGAAATGTGTATTTGTAAAAATGAATAATGTCTATAATAAAAGATCAATACTTGGCGTCTTTGTATCGATACAATATCGTCATGCAAACTATCACCACACTATTCTGTATCAGTTTATTCCCCCACTCAAAGGCTCTGACGTTGGCGCATCTGAAACTTATTCTTTTCCTCTGGGTACCATGAATATCCTCAAGAAGATTTTACAGATGTTCCATGTTTGAAACAAAGTGGTTCATCCCAACACTTTACACAAGTTATTATACTTGTTCTCAACAGCCACACAGCGGCTGAAAACAGTGTCATGAGACACATGAGGTAATTAAAGGCGCTGGAAGTAAAAGAAACACTAAACACTGTGAGAACACATTTCAATATAAAACAGGAAGTGGACACATGAGCATAAACCTGACAGAATATCACAGCAACGTGCGCTGGGATGTCAACAACAACCAACGTATGTTCATGGAACAGCTCGTATGTTATTTCATGAATTTGCACCCCCACAAACATCGTTATGTCATGTCATTGTGCTGCAGTGGACGAGATCAAGAGGTATTCCCTGAGTGTGCAGTAAAGTCAAAACACAAAACAGGACACGAACTCACAGGCAGGTTAATGAAATCAAGCGGCACTTGTGTGTACTCATAAAAACACAAATTCACATCACACACTTTAAACTTTACGTATTTTTTGCACTGGTGGACTTCATGTTGTTTTAAGTTATATATATATATATTTTTTTTTTCAGAATTCATTGTAATTAAATATATATTGGACAGACCCACACTTTCTGTCATCATAATCTGTCACAGGATTAACAGGGATTATCAGTCCGCTGCTGTTCTGCAGACATATTCTGATTAATGTATAAAACCTTAGGTGATTCGCAGGTTAATTAAATTGGGAAATGTGGTTTCCGTGTGTGTGTGTATGTGTGTATGTGTGTGTGTGTGTGTGTGTGATGTACTGCTGGAGACATTTCAGGATTACAAACGAACACCACCGAGGAAAAAGCAGCTTTGGACACAGTCACAATGTTCATAATAATGTGCAGCAGACTCAGACAGTGGTGCTGTTTGAGTCGATGTTTCCTGAGCTGTCAAAGAAACAAGGTGACTGCAGTGAATGAGGAGATAAAGATAAAATGTTCCTGAGGTATCAAATAAAGATTAGAGCATTATTGTAATTATTATTAATATTAGAAATTGAAAGTCACATGAGAAGACTTTTGTTTTAGTTTTAAACTTTAAACTTAAACAAGTTTTTTTTTTTCATAAATAAGCTACAAATGTAAAGTGTGTCCTGCGGGTGGTGCTGTGGGTCATGGTCACGAGGGTTGATCCTCTGGGGAGCAGGATGTTTGATAGAAAGCAGTATTCTGGCCGTGGTGACCAACACGGTCATCGTCATGTCCTGCTGCTTGGTTTCAGAACTACCTGGTTTGATAAAGATGTTTCTCTCTCTGTCTCCATTTCCCAGTTTGCTTGGCGGCTCATGGTCGCTTCGCTCAGAAGCTGCTGAATGACTTGTTCTCCAACTACACCAATGCTTTGCGTCCGGTGGAGGACACTGACCACATCATCAACGTCACACTGCAGATCACTCTGTCCCAGATCATCGACATGGTAATCACTCTCTGACTGCAGGTCCAGGTCTTATTGTGGTTTTTCCTGCCTGTGCTGATGTCTTCACGTTCTTTCACCAGGATGAGCGGAACCAGATCCTGACGACCTACCTGTGGGTCCGCCAGGTGTGGATGGATGCCTACCTCACCTGGAAGAAGGAGGACTATGACGGCCTCGACACCATCCGCATACCCAGCAGCTACGTATGGAGACCTGACATTGTCCTGTATAACAGGTAGGTGCAGGTCGCTGCAGGACACTGGCAGGAAAGAAGACTATTTAACTATCTAACACATTCTGCAGGCACTCCCATCTCACCTAAGCTTCTATCCCCTGTTCCTTCACTTAACTTCCTCCACCACAGTGCAGATGACGAGTTCTCCAGCTCCATGGAGACCAATGTAGTTCTCCGTAACGACGGCCAGGTCATGTGGGACCAGCCTGCCATCACCAAAAGCTCCTGCTCCGTGGACGTGGCCTTCTTCCCCTTTGATTTGCAGCAGTGTCACCTCACCTTCGGATCCTGGACTCACAACGGCAACCAGATGGATCTGTTCAACGCCTTGGACAGCGCTGACTTGGCTGACTTTGTCCCCAACGTGGAGTGGGAGGTGAGCGGTACCCTTGTTCATGTGCTCAGGACAAGACCTCGTTCCTGAATGTAATTCTTTCACACAACAAATTATTTTTCAGGTTCTGGGCATGCCAGCCAAGAAGAATGTCATCCTGTATGGTTGCTGTTCAGATCCGTACCCGGACATCACCTTTAGCCTCCACCTGAAGAGACGTGCCTCCTTCTACATCTTCAACCTCCTCATCCCCTGCATGATGATCTCATTTCTGGCTCCGCTGGGCTTCTACCTGCCGGCTGACTCTGGTGAAAAGGTTTCTCTGGGTGTCACGGTGCTGCTGGCCCTCACAGTGTTTCAGCTGCTGGTGGCGGAGAGCATGCCGCCCTCTGAGAGCGTCCCGTTGATAGGTGAGAAGTTAAAGTTTTGTTGGAGTTGTTCATCTGTGGAAAGATGGTGGTTGTAATACATGCAGTATTTGCTTCAGAGACTGACACTGAGACAGGTGTCTCATTTAGATAGATAGATATTTACACTTTCCCGTCTCTGCTGTGTTTTGGGACCAGGTTAGACTGTCCGTCATGTGCCACAACACCAGGACACACACTGTCCCACAGTCTTCACGTGGTACTTGACTCTTGACAAACAGGAAAAACTGGCCGAAGACAGGCACATATTTTTGTAAACCAGTCAACAAATGTAGGCGACAGGACTTGTTTCTAAGACACTGTTTTCAAACCCAGGGTGGCACGGTGGTGCAGTGGTTAGCATTGTCGTCTCAGTTCTCCCCGTGTCAGCGTGGGTTTCCTCCAGGTGCTCCAGCTTCCTCCCACTGTCAGCGTGGGTTTCCTCCAGGTGCTCCAGCTTCCTCCCACAGTCCAAAGACATGCAGGTTAATGGTGACTCTAAATTGTCTGTAGGTGTGAATGTGAGTGTGAATGGTTGTCTGTGTGTCTGTCCAGGGTGAACCTCACCTCTCAGGACCCCTAACAGGATAGAGCAGTTACAGATAATGAATCAGTGAATGAATGTTTTCAAGCCTGAGAGGAACCAGTGCAGAAACAACAACTGGCAGCAGATGTGATAACATCACAGGGACAGAGTTTATCTGAGTCCTGCATCCTGTCAGACCAGAACTGCTGCGTTTTTGTTTTTTTTGCTCAGCATGTCTTTGATCTAATGGTGATATTAAAGCCAAAGCACATTTTCTTCTGGAATAAAACAAGTGTGACTTTGCAACGGCTGCAACCACACACACCCTTTGCTAAGTCCTGCCCCTCAAATGCAGACTGGCCAATCATGTAGACCAGGGTCCGACAACGACACAGCTGTGCTCCATTGACTCTGATGCAATTGTTTCAGAGTTCCTTCACTTTCAGGCTGGTTTTGTGTATTTGGAGTTAAACATTGTGCCTGCAGCACGTGGTGTTTTAATCACACTCGTTACCTGGAGAGGTTTGAAGGACATATACCTTTCTTCCCTGGTCCACAACCAAAATCAGGGTTAGCTAGCTAGCTACTGAAAATATAGCCTACTGAATGAAAGCACATGCCACTTTTGCTTTTTAATGACTACAACAGTGAATTCAGACCGACTCTGCTGTACAGGACCTGGTGAAGAACAGCAGGGAAACTTTGCCGATATTCAACCGCTGTGTGTCACGTCATGAACGGTGTTTGGCTTTTACAGGAGGTCGGAGCATTGGCAGCAGCATGGAGGGAAACCAAACACCATTCATCCGCACACTGTGATGGTATACAGCTGGATTAATATCAGCAAAGTTTCCCTTTATAATATTTCAGCCTCCTAAGTCAAACACTGCGGCTGCCAAAGGGTAGGGACATTTTTGCAGACCGACCGACTGATGGACCTACAGAACAGCTGGTCACAGCTAAAATAAACTCAACGCCCAATGGATGTTTGCAAACACATTCAAAACTCTTCTCTGTTTCTCCCACTTTGGACTCCTTTGGTATACCAGTGGTATAGTATGACAGTTAGAGTATAATCACTATAGGATTGCTCTGGGCTCATTGAAGGAGATGTGGCCCACTGACCCAAACATAGACTCAGTTCTTGTATATCTTGAACTGACCTGTCTTGGAATTGTATGTCTAGTGGGCGGCTACAGGTTAGGAATGCAAAGAAAAACATATATAAGTGTCCAGTAACCACAGGGTGCACGTACACTTCCTCCAGATTTATCTCATTTTGTGCAAAGGGCGTCTCACTGTAATCACGAAACATCGTCCTCAGAGCTTCAGTGAGCCGAGCAGCACTGGAAAAACGAGTTTCAACACAGATGAAAATCAGAGTTTGTTGAAGCAACAGTGGAGCTGCGGTCCTCATGAGGATCAGTTCACTCTGAGGACAAACTAAACGGAGTTCATTCAGACTTTTTCAACAACACAGCAAAGTCTCTACCAAACACAGGTGAGTGCAGCTGATCGTACCAACTGTAGCTCAGCAAGTAGCACATCCTCACTGTGACCTCGTCACATGTCCACCTTTGGTCATGGACTTTCCACGTCCACATATGACGTCCAAGGTACCCTGGGTGTGTTGGTTGTTGACGTTCTGGGACGCCGTGTCAACTTCAGCCTGTTACATGCATTGTCTGTTTTCAAAATACACTTCTGTTTTCACAGGAAATGTACAGTTTGACTACAGTGTCTTTCAAAATAAAAGCACTATGTCAGTATTTGGGTATTTATTCCTGTGTTGGAATACAGGCAGAATTTATTTCCGACAGGTAAGGCAGTTTAGTGCGCCTACAAAGTTAGATTGTGGACAATGTCATGGGTGAAGATGACATGAAGTCTATGTTGGTTTGGATCGTAATAAGGTGTTGATCGTGTTACTCGGTGTTAAAGTGTCTAATGACGGGAGATATGTGAGAATATATAGAAATAGGACACTGTGTTGGTAGTGGACCACATGAGATGTCATTTTGGAATTACTCTGCCTGCCGTATTGATGTCTTTGTTTTGTATTCCTAATACACTCCGTTCAGCTTTTTCCCTGCCTCTTATGAGTGCTGTGGAGCTTCACAAAAGGAACATGAGTCCAAACTGAGACACCTCGCAGAGGGTGAGGCTGCTGTCAGCCCTAGAGTGGTCTCCTTTGGTCTGAATCAGGGACTCATGTTGTTCCAAAGTTGTATAATTGCCTAGAGTTGGTTCATGTTCTCACGGCAGCATTTACAAGAGGACCAGATCAAATGCCTGTGTCAGAAATTTCCATGTAGGAAAAATCCAGGAAGAATTGTTGTGTTGAAACAGCTACTAGACCGTGGACTGATGCTTTTGTCCTTAACTACAAATGCACATGGTTACGTTTTGCCCACAAACACATGTGGTTGGGTTTAGGAAAAAAGAACAGGGTTTGGCTTTACAATCTTAAACCCTATTTGGACGGGATTAGTTTATCGTGGAGACGTGGGTTAAGTAATTATTACCAGGGATTTTAGTCCCATCCAAACGCGCCATGTCTGTAATCATTACGCCAACTTTTACCTTCTGTAAAACAGTCCGGAGAAAATACCTCGGGTAGTATTAATCCTGTGCAAACATGATCCTCTGTAAAAATGTATGTAAATATTTTGTCACGTCCTGTTTACAACCATTTTTCCACGTTTACAACTAGTTTTCCGCGTTTTTTCGATGATGGAGGCGCTTGAAGAAGCATCCGATGTTGTCAGCAGTCATGATAGTGGACATTCTTCTAATGATGGCATAGCCCTACGTGGGAGACGAATCAAAAAGGTCGAGAAGAAAGCACTTCAGATCCACGAGACTTCTGGTTGTGTTAGGTAGGCCTAATATAAATCCATATTGCTAATCGTTGTGTACACACAATCCTGATCATGGGCAATATTTCACATTGGGCTAATCATTAATTATTATCCTTCAGCTGATGCTAACAGGAAGCAATGTAGCATGCACATGCTGACAGGGAGGTGATGCCAGGGTGAAAACCGAGTTACCACTCAAGTTACCACCCACTCCCATCTCTGGTAGAATTATGGAGATTTCTTGTCCCGTGCGAATCGGACATTTATATTACAGACATCCTGTGGTAAACTGACATTAGTCCACATCCCTATGGAAAACTAATCCCGTCCGAATACTTTACAGGAAGTGAATACCGGCCTCCTTGGTGAAAGTCGGTGTTTGTTGGATTTACAGTTCTGTTGTCCCCGCCTCTTTACACATCTTCGGCAGCATCTGTGCGAGTGAGTTTATTCCCAGCGGAGCTTTAGTGTACCAGATATTGTCTGTGTGAGCTGCTGTCATCCTGGGCTTCAGATAAAGTGCATTTGCATCTGGTGGAAGTTTGTTTAAATACTTTTCCAGGGATGCAACGCAACTGCTGACCTAACTGACACTAACTGTCAATTTTGATTTGATTGTTGATTGCAATCAGCTGCACTCAGGCGGAGTGATACATACACAGTGAAATAACCGTGATGTTGTACTCCAATATCGTCACGGTTTTACTGTCTCTCGACCAATCAGATTGCAGGGCCGGAACTAACTGTTGTATAATACACAATAACGGCTACCAGCAGAGTACCGTGCCAATGTGAAAGGACGGCTTTTTTCGTCAGTGTCTGACGCTGGAAATCACTGACCAAGTGCCGTTTTTCGACGACTTCGGAGTGAGACTGGGTTCCAGAATAGCACCATACTTTAAAATATACTCATCAGTATTACAGGACTCACAGTTTAAAATTTCAAGCACATATTTTAAGTTTTGTGTTTTCACACTTTGCCTCTTGTCAGTGTAGATATGGCTGCTGCCGGCTGTCTGCTGACTCAAGATGAGTTTCTGTGCCCGATCTGCCTGGACGTCTTCACCAATCCAGTCGCCACACCGTGTGGACACAACTTCTGCAAGACCTGCATCACTGAGCACTGGGACCTGAACATCCCCTCTCAGTGTCCTGTGTGTAAAGAGGTTTTCTACACCAGACCCGAGCTGCGGGTCAACACTCTGATCTCTCTGATGGTCACTCAGGTCAGACAGTCAGCTCAAGACAAAGCTCAAGACAAAGCCAGCAGCAGCAACAGCAGCTCAGATCTACAGTGTTCCAGATCAGAGTACATCCTCTGTGACATCTGCACAGGAACCAAACTGGAGGCTTTGAAGTCCTGCATGGCGTGTTTGGCGTCCTACTGTGAGACTCACCTGGAGCCTCATTTCACAGTCATGGGTCTGAAAAATCACCAGCTCATCAGTCCTGTGGAGAACCTGGAAGCCAGAATGTGTAAGATACACCATAAACCTCTGGAGCTGTTCTGCAAGAACGACCAGGCGTGTGTCTGCCCACTCTGCATGGTTTTAGACCACATGACTCACAATGTCATCCCTCTGAAACATGAATATGAAGAAGAAAAGGCCAAACTAGAGAAGACAGAGACTGGAATTCAACAGATGATCCAGACGAGACGACTGAAGATACAGGAAATCAAACGCGCGGTGGAGCTCAGTAACGACGCTGGAGACTCAGAGAAAGCTGATGGTGTTCAGGTCCTCACTGCTCTGACAGAGTTTATTAAGAGAGGCCTCGCTGAGCTCAGCGAGATGATCGAAGAGAAGAAGAGACCGACAGAGAAACAGGCTGACTGCTTCATCACAGAACTGGAACAGGAAATCTCTGAGCTGATGAAGAGGAGTGCAGAGATGAAGCAGCTCTCACGCTCTGATGACCACCTCCTCTTCATCCACACCTTCCCATCCCTGAATGCTGCTCCACCCACCAAGGACTGGACGGATGTCAGAGTCTGTCCTCCGTCGTATGAGGGGACTGCAGTGAGAGTTGTGGACCAGGTGGAGAAGACGCTCAGTAAAGAGATGAAGACGGTCTTTGAGGCGGAGCTGAAGAGGGTCCAGCAGTTTGCTGTGGATGTGACTCTTGATCCTGATACAGCGAATCCCTGGCTCGTCCTGTCTGAAGACGGGAAACAGGTGACCTGTGGTAAGGTGGCTAAGAAGCTCCCAGACAACCCGGGGAGGTTTTCCTTTTATGCCATCGTCTTAGGAAAGCAGAGTTTCACTTCGAGGAGGTTTTATTACGAGGTTCTGGTTAAAGAGAAGTCGAAGTGGGATTTGGGAGTGGCCAGAGAGTCCATCAACAGGAAGGGACAGATCACTCTGAATCCTCAGAACGGTTACTGGACGATATCTCTGAGGAACGACAATGAGTACAAAGCTCTGGCTGAGCCCCGTGTCCTTCTGTCTCTGAGGTCAAAGCCTGAGAAGGTGGGGGTGTTTGTAGATTATGAGGAGGGTCTGGTCTCCTTCTACGATGCTGAAACTGCGGCTCTTATCTACTCCTTCACCGGCTGCTCCTTCACTGAGAAACTCTACCCGTTCTTCAATCCCTGTAACAATGATGATGGTAAAAACCCCGCCCCTCTCATCATCTGTTCGCTCCAAAACGTCAAATTTAACTTGATGGGAATATACTCCAGAATAAGAAAAGTTCCATAATCGACGGTTCACATAATAAATTAAAAATCTGAGATTACATTTGTGTCTTTCCTCAGTAAACATCGTCTTCAGATCCACGTGTACCCCATGGTCTTTAATAAGTTGCTATGGTGATAGAAGGACGAAGTGACGTGACAATTTTTCCGTCAGCCCAAAGTAAAAAGTATTTTGTAATGTTCGGGATATTTTTCAAATTCACAGCATTAAAAACGATATGACGCCCACTTCCTGTTTACAAACTCTTGCTATAACAGCTAAATAGGACCTCGTGACTGTCCCTTGATCTGGATCTTTGTGTCTGTGGTGGCTGCATGGGTGGCGGGGAATGCGATAATGTGGACCTACAGCCTGTAATTTGAGCAACAGCCTGGGAGAGCCAGCCAAACTCTGTCAGATGACCCGTTTTGCATCATCCAGTGCAGTTTTGTCCAATCCTGACTTAATCCTAAACTAATCCTGAAACAATCCTAATTTAACCCCATGAGGACGTCACATTCTGGATTTGCTGAGCCTTAAACTTCATTCTGCTGAACATAGACCTGTTGTCCTCGATCGTGGACACGTTTTGTGGTGGCACAAAACACTGATCCCTGTAAAAACAAGATGGCAGCCATCTCTGCCAAGTCAGTCTGCAGACAATCCCGACACAAAAGTGGACAAGATCCAAAACCTGATCACATGTTAGCGCTGAAACTTTTTTATTCGTCTTTAATAATGTTTGTAGTTTGATATGGCAACAAATTTGACCAATTTTAGAAGGACTGCCCCCTAACACTCAACCAAACGTTAGTAAGTAACGTCAGTAAGATTTCATTGGTCACTTAAGTCTCAGAAAAGAAAAAAAAAGAAAGCTGGGCTTTGTCAAAATAAATCCAAACCTATATGACTGGAGCATGTGTGACTTTAGTTTGAAAGGACAGACACAGGAAGTGTCCACGCTCAGCAGTCAGACAGGAGTCAGGTTAATCTCCAGGGCTGGTACCTGCGGTTATTCCACAGGCTAGTTAATAACACGTCGGGCAGGAAATCCAAAGTGTGGGATCATTTTGAGAAGGTGAAGGACGAACCCAAGGTGATATGTAAACTCATCTTCATTGGTCGACTACAAACATGACGTATCATCTGAAACATGGAAGTAGCTACATGCCCATTAGCCCACAGCGTCATTAACAGGCGGCTCGCTCAGTGTGTGACGTGCACTTGGAGATAAAATATAGGTCTATATTAATGAAGGTTCATTAGTACGGTTACTCCTAATATTTGAAGGAAACCTGTAAAACTAGATCACTGATTTTGCTGCAATTGTATCTTCTTGAATTAAAAATATTTTTTATTTTTTATTTTTTTAACTAATTTGTCATATTGTTGAGAATGTCGTTATCCTGAAATACCCTGATATTATTTTAGGGTTGTTTGCATCAATGTTTCTTTGTGCACAAATGTTCCTGCTGGTCAGATAGCGCTTTGATCTTATACTAAGTCATTTAATATATGTAAAAAAAAAACTTAAATGCAAAAACACACAGCAGGCAGGTTTGAAAAATAAAAACCGAGCTTTAATAAGATAAAGCCCAAAGACCAAAAATAAGCAGGAAAGAGAACTGAAGGAGCAGGCTGAGGTAAAAGCACAGAAACTAAACTGTGAAGTATCAAAGAACACGGAGGGATTCCAACAAGGAGCAGAGACCAGCAGACTGAGAGACGAGGAGAGCAGGGAGACAATGGGGAACAGGTGAAACAAATCAGGGCGGGGCAGACGATCACTGAGGCGGGAAAACACACAAAGGCAGGAAGTAAAAATAGACAAGACACATGAGGAGTGCGCCTACAAAATAAAACAGGAAACAGACTAAACATGAACGATAGAATAAAACCAAACAAGACGAGACGAGAGAAAAGAGACGGTAAACATGAACCCAGGATGACGACAGGTGTCACACACACGGTGGTGACGTGCACTGCTCACACCGTGTTTCTTGACAGTTTCCTCTGCTGAGTCTCGTCGAGCTCTTTGCTGCTGTGACGCAGCGCTCTGACCTGCTGACTGATCTGATGTGATGATGTGTGATATGTTCTGTCCTCAGCAGCGTCACAGTGATGTAAGCAGAAATAAGCATTTGTGACTTTAATGATTATGTGTATGATATGATTGTTTTATGTATCCTCAGTGCAGTATGAGTTTCTCTCTTCATGTTCATATTCTTAAAATAAATTATAACAAAGGGAAAAAGCTTGGATGGGTGGAGTCATTTTTTTAGTATTTGCTTAAATAATTAAATGTCTGACTGCTGTCTGACGATCGAAGCTAAAAATAAATGTATGTACTATGAAAACATAATGAAACATGCAACGGCTTGATACAGCCTATTTTTTACACTATTTATTTCCAGTTTAATGACTAGCTGGCCCCTGATCAGATGGAGTGCTCCTAATCTCATTGTATTCTTTGTCCAGTGACAATAAAAGCTTTTTATTTTATTCTGATAATACCCAGCCTGTTTCCACTTCCAACTCCTCTAAAACGGTCACTTTATAAGTGATTTTGGCGTCAGAGACCGTCACACAGATGTACCTTTGAGGCAGTATAAAACACACCGCTACACACCACGTCAGTTTCAGAGGCAGCAGGCAACAACCCAAGTTGTCAAATACCGCTGCTGTGTCAGTGGACGTCAGCGTCAGACACAGACGCAGAGAAACATCCTTCACAGGAGGTTTATATGCAACAACTATACTGCAAACAGCAAGACAGTCTGTACAGGGTGGGCGGGAGTGGTGGGGGTGGAGTGGGGTTTCCCGGTGGCATTTAAGTCACCAAACCTGGGTGTTTTTCACGAACCCTTTCCTGCTTTTTCAGCGGCTTTCGTACAACACAGCGAGTGTTTTTAGCCAAAATGTGATCTTTTCTGAACTATAACCAAGAGATTATGTTTCACCATATCAGCTCCAAAATACATATCTGTGTTTGGCAAAAATGTAAAATACCAGCATTTTTGTGGCAACATTTAACATTTAGGTTTAACATTTAGATTTAGATTTAACATTTAACACTTAGATTTAGATTTAACATTTAGATTTAGATTTAACATTTAGATTTAACATTTACATTTAACATTTAGATTTAACATTTAATATTTAGGTTTAACATTTAGATGTAACATTTAACATTTAGATTTAACATTTAGATTTAGATTTAATATTTAGATTTAGATATAACATTTAGATTTAACATTTAGATATAGATTTAACATTTTGATTTAACATTTAGATTTAGCTTTAACATTTAGATTTAGATTTAACTGTGACATTATATTTAACATATTTCAAATATTGCTGTAAATGTGGTAAAAAGTGACTCTAAAAAATTCACACCACTTTTTTAAACGTTGTTTGAAGCTAAATGTGGCAAAACGTTGCTGCTAATTTCACTTTACAAACAGCACCCCATAGTACAGGAGAAGAAAGTTTCTGGTCTGGGAACACCTCAGGGTCCTCCAGGAGGAGCTGGAAAGTGTTGCTGAGGAGACGGACAAAAACTCACAAAAATGCTGCCAGAAAGTCCGTTGAGGGAGTCAGTGGTGGTGGATGAACGGGTCAGGACGTTCACACAGGAGACTGTTGTCAGTTTTAGGATGAATCACACTGTGTACAGAAACATAGACTAGATCTGTTCATGTTAATGTCACATTTTGATGTTGGTAGGACGCCCAGAAACACACCAGGGGTGTAAATACTAGGGGTGGCTTCTTACACCCCAGATGCAAACAGCAACACCTGGGTGCTGACAGCATCTGCTTTAAAGATTTACCTGTGGATGGATTTGGAACTCTAATCTTCTATTTCCTTTTTCAACAGGAAAGTACTACATCGCTACCATGACGATGGTCACCGCATCAACAGCGCTCACTATCTTCATCATGAACATCCACCACTGCGGTCCCGAGGCCCGTCCCGTCCCACAGTGGGCCGAGCGCTTCATCCTCAATTACCTCGCCCGCATCTGTTTCGTCTACGAAGTTGGCGAGAACTGCCTCGGCGGGACTTCGTCCAGGAAACAGCCTCTGTCGCAGGACGTGTCTGAAGCCCCGTCAGCCAATGGCAGCAACACCAAAGGAACAAACTGGGACGTGAACGGGCAGGTGTGGGGAGGGAGGGCGGAGGAGGATGGAGCTGGAGCGGGGGACTCTCTGAAGCTGGGGCGGGATTTGACCAGCCAGACAGACTGGAAAGAGGATCTGTTTGTGACCATCGACCACTCAGAGGAAGAAGGAGCTGCTGGAGGACGTGAGGGGGAGCGGGGAGATTCGACCAGTGGAGGAGGAGGAGGAGGAGGAGGAGGAGGAGGAGGAGGAGGAGGAGGAGAGCATGTTGAGGAGAAGAAAGGTGTGGGAGGTGAAGGGGGAGGCGGAGCCGGGGTGAACAGGAGGGAGATTGTGGTGAAAACCTTGTGTGTGTGCCAGCATCAGGGACTGCGCAGGAACGTTGAGTACATTGCCAACTCGTACCAGGACCAGCGAGCCGCGCAGCTGCGCATTGGGGAGTGGAGGAAGGTCGCCAAGGTCATGGATCGCTTCTTCATGTGGCTCTTCTTCATCATGGTCTTCTTCATGAGCATCCTCATCCTGGGAAAAGCCATCTGATGGAGCTCGAGCTTCGATGACGACGGCGAGTTGGTACACCGATAAAATCAATTGTTCCATTAAATCTAAAATCAGTCATCAGTGATGGTTTGATTCATAAAGTGACGAATTTCAGCCGGTTTAAAGGTTCATTTTTGTGTACAGCATGTCAACCTGCCAAATTTATAATCCATCTGGGATCTTTGCAAATATTGATTTCCATCAGGAAATGTAGACTGAAGGAGACTCGCTCGAACACGACAGATCATTTCAAGAGCTATGACTGCGTCTAATTAACATGGAGAGTTTAATTAAATAATATGATCTTCAGCTCAATAAGAACACACACGGATTATTGTGAGTCAACCCAGATCTGACGCACATCACATCTCTCGATAAATAGTTATTTTGTCATCTTTGCCCCCAAAATCAGCACATCCAGGCTCCTGTACTGTGACCTCGTCACATGTCCACGTTTGGTCATGGACTTTCCACGTCCACATATGACGTCCAAGGTACCCTGGGTGTGTTGGTTGTTGACGTTCTGGGACGCCGTGTCAACTTCAGCCTGTTACATGCATTGTCTGTTTTCAAAATACACTTCTGTTTTCACAGGAAATGTACAGTTTGCATACAGTCTCTTTCAAAATAAAAGCACTACGTCGGTACCGCCAATTGACGTTTTTTTTTTTTTTCCTTCAACACACACGTGGTTGGGTTTAGGAAAAAAGAACAGGGTTTGGCTTTGCAATCTTACAGGAAGTGAACACCGCTCTCTCGGGTGAAAGTCAGTGATTGTTGAACCCACCACCCCTCCCAGCGGCACCACCTGGACTTCGCCGCCTTAATATAGTATGTTAGAGTGGAAAAATAATTTTCTGGTCATATAGCTAAGGTTGTGCTGAAAAAAAAGATATCAAACATTGGCATGACAAACATTTTTTTATGTGGTATATAAAGGCAAAAATCACAAGTATACAAAACGGCCAAAATTAGCCCAAGACCCTAAAGGGTTAACTTTCGTACATGCCCCACTGAGTTCTCCTCCGGATGGCGCCAGGCGGTGTTAAACAATAACGCCAACCGGCCACATATCATGCCGACGTTAAAGGCACACGGGCGGCACATGACCGACCTTCAGTGTTGGAATGATGTCAGTCATTGTTTCAACATTTAAACAACATTTAATTCTGATGGTTGTAAAAAGGTTTCTGAAATTCTCATAAATCAACACTGACATTTCACAAAGATCTGTTTCAATGTTGAAAGAACTTTTTAAACAATGTTTAAAGTTTATGAAACAATATTTCAAAATCAACATTGATTCATCCGTCAAAATCCAAACATAATTCAACAGTGATTCGACCGCGGCGTGTGACGTTGATTCAACAGTGAATGAACACTAGAACATCCGCTGGGTGTCAAATATGAACTGATTGGCCATGATCAAGGTGAAATATCTGTAAAGTCACCAGGCGGAGCTGTTTCTGCTCACGTAAGTGGAATTATTAATGATTACAAACCAAACTGTTTTGTTTGTAGTGTTTTTATAGTGAAATGGATCCGTCAGATTCAGAGAGAAAAGGAGACAAAATAAACTAAAGAAACTTTTGAGAGTTTGATGAGTCCGTCACAGAAAAGGAAATATTAAATAATCTGAAATTAATATTGGAAATAAAAAACGAGTCTCCTCAGGCTTTATTATTAAAGTTCCTAGTATGTTGTCATTTCGTTATTAAAAGCCCGTCCTCTCTTTTGTTGCTGACAGCGTACATGAAAATGACCTTGAAATGAGTCAGCAGCTTCAGACACTCACCAAACAGATTTCTTTAAAGAAAACAGCTTGAATTTATGAGACTGATCTTTTCTGAAGAAAAACTTCTATATTAAAGCAGCTCGACTCATAATTTATGATTCACGACGTTTCTCACCTGTTTGAAGGAAAACTTGATTTTAAAGATGAAAATCAACATTAAATGTTTTTAAGAGACGAAGACGATGTTAAAGGAGGCGGCAGGCTTCGTCTGTCTGTGATGATCAAACATGAATAATGATATGTGTTTACATGATGACTGACCACTGTTTGTCTTACAGCTGAACACACACACACACACACACACACACACTTTTTTATACGAATATTTTTGAGTGTTTTGAGCATGCACGCAGGATTGTCTTTAAATCATCCGTCACATTCAGTTTGACCACATCTGGGACTGTAACTGACTACTGTAAAACTTATATTAGTAGCCCAGGCAATTATTTGCTTAAATTACTTGTATAAAGCTTCAGATAATATATTACATAATCACACGGACACATAATCTGAGGTAGCCGACAACCTGCTTTTATACATCCAAAGAACTTCTATAAAGACGAACTGCTTGGCACCAGACCAGGCCTCTATTGGAGACAGGCCTTTATTTGTCACAATGTGCAGCCACACCAGGCCTGTAAAAGTGACTGGGCCTTTAAGATGTGAATTCTGCTTTTTTCATTGATCATTTTAACAGAACATTCAGTCAAATAGAGAAATACTAACGAAGTCTGGGAGAGAAATTAGAGCTGGACTCAAATCCAAAACTCCAGCTCACGGTCGGTCCTCCGAGTCCAGCCGAGTATGTCGTCACAATCGTCTGGACACCTGGGGAACGCTCTGTTAAAACTAATCCTGTCCTCTAATAAAAAAATGAAACACTGTAATTTAAAAAGCTCAGAGGTCGGTATGAGGTCGTCGTCCCAGTTCAGTGATGAATTAAAGACAATCCTGCAGTTTATCTGTCATATCATCAGTTTATAAACCACACGAGTTTAAAACAGTTTAACTCACTGCATGTTCTCAGCACACACTGAATCTGTAACTGTCATGATGCCGAACGAGTCATAATCAGAATGGTGACGAGTTATTCAACCCTGACGAGTATCATCATCATCACGTGTCCAGACTTATAAAGTTCATTTATTTACTAAATCAAGTGAGACAAAACTTTTCTGTTGGAAGACTGGACGCAACGTGATCTTCTTCTTCTTCTTCCTCTGTGATCTTAAGACTTCAAATCTTATCATATGTTGTCTGTTTAAAAAGAGCAAACAACATTAAAAAAAAAGTTAAAAATAAGATTTATTTTTACAATGTAAAATGTCCCAGTCACACAAAGGAGGATCAGGTCGTGTTAAAGAGAAAAACATCTTAGATTTCCAGAATAAAGTCGTTAAATATACAAGAAAAATGTTTATTACAGTCTCCTCCAGCACTGTCGACTTTCAGGTCTGTGACTTGTTTTCTTCTAAAATTACGAGATTGATCTTGTAATGTTTCGACTTTATTCTCATAAAATTACGACTTTATTCTCGTAATCTAAGACCTTTCTTTTTACTCTAGCGTGGCCTAATCCTTCTTCGTACAATCACAACATGTCTCGGTCACAATGATTTGATAAATACGAGAGAAAATAATCCAAATGTTTGACTGACGTAAAAGTTCAGCTGAATGAAACTTTGCATATCTGAATCCTACATAAAAAACAGCTTCTCATTTTTTGCAGTGTTTGTTGTCATCACAATGTGAAAACAAGAAATGCCAAATTTTTGACTGTAACCTGTTGTTATGTATCTCGTCTGTGGTGTTGGACACTTGTCAGAGACATATTTACACACGAGACACTGTTAATGCCATAAATACATTAAAGATTTCTTATGAAATTATTCTGTTTCCTGAGGTTTGTTTCAGTGTTCATTGTACAAAGACTGTACAGCTTCATCTGATCAGGTGTCAACTAGTCATTAAAACAGGCAAGTAAAAAACAGACGACATTATCATTTATGAAATCAGAAATAACTTGTAAAAAAAGAAATGAGGCTGTAGGAAGCTGCTGCACGTGTCAAATAAATAGTGGACTGCAAGATGATTTCATACTGATCTGTCAGCCTGAAGGCCTGCAGGTGTTTTTGAGTTTAGTTGTGTGTGACATTAAGCTCCTGTATCTCCGACCAAAGAACAGTTTGTGGCAACAGTCTTTAATAACTGTCTTGGCCCTGCAGAGGCACCAGGAGCCGCAGATATCCTCCAGAGGGCAGCTGATGATTCTTCCTGCTGCTGCTGTCACCCTCTGCAGAGCTCTTTGTTAGTGGATGAACAACTAAGCTACCACACTGAGATGCAGCATGCCGGCACAGTGCCGATGGTGGAGCGGTACGACACCAGCCGTTTCTCCTTCAGTCTGTTCCTTTGAAGCACCAACAGGAAGTGCAGTCACTGCGGGGCCTTCTTCACGCCTGCAGAGTACCAAAAGCCATATGGCTCTATGCGTCTATACATTGATATTAATAGGTCAAATTTATTTGTCTTAACAGGTAAAAATATGATGTCACAACACTTCAAATGTGCATTAAGACGTCTGAAGATGTTCAGAGCATTAAAGCTTCCATGCCATCGGTTGGTGTCAACATGCCTGCCCCCCTTTTTGACGTCGCAACTGATTACACTAATCTAATTTAATTCTGCCATCTGGTGGACACTTATGGAAATACAATGTTTACCGAATACTATTCAATCAGCTTCTCTTCTGAAACTGGGAAAATGGTTGCACCCAGTATTAAACATCTTAAGACAACAGAAAATGTTCTTGTTAACACACATTTTCTGTCGTCTTAATGCACATGTGATGCGTCATGATGTCATATTTTTACCTGTTAAGACAAACACATTTGAATTACTTACTACTACTAATACAAACGTCAAAATAGATGTTTAGAGCCAAACGGCTTTTGATAGCAGAGGTGATGCTGACCAGCAGAGGTCCTCAGAAAGGCTGTTAGTACAGCGACCTGTCACTGCCGGGACAGTGCCATAAAAAGCTGTTGATTTTAGCAAGACGTCCCTGTGTGTCCAGCAGGTGTTCTCCCCCAAAACCAGGAATTTTAAACCAACAAATAATCTTCTTCTAACCATAACCAAGTGGTTTTTGTGCTCAAACATAACCACACATTAACCACTTGTTGCTGAAATATAAAGTTATAACACATCCGCTACATGATAGTGTACAGACGTAACTGTGGTTGGCAGAAATGTATTTTCTTCTGGTGACTGGGTTGTAAAAATAATACTGAAAACATTTTTCCTTTTGTGCAAATAATTAGACAACTTCATTATGTCCAGAGGTTATCAGTGGAGTTTGATAGTAAAGTAAAGACCACCAAACCCTTTCAGTCCAGCACCTTTGGAACCAGCAGTAAGTCCCAAACCCTTTCAGTCCAGCACCTTTGGAACCAGCAGTAAGTCTTCAGACATGGTACCTAGACCCTGGGTCTGTTCAGACAGTCCTCTTAAATGTGGGCGGGGTTGTTGTCACTCACTGCTCCGTCCAGCACTCGCTGTATTTCCTCATCAGCGGTG
>NC_065508.1:1349906-1352011 GCF_006386435.1 Epinephelus moara | reverse complement strand
ACATAAAACCAGAGTGACCGTCCTCTACTGACCAATCAGACTGCAGGGTTTCTAGCTCCACCTTTTAGGTCCAGATCTGTGTGCTAGGTACCCCAACAGAGGGGGGACCAAACATGGGGACGGTAAGGAACGCTTCTGTTGGGACCATCCACAACTTTTACTGTGGAGACAGAAACAAACACGTACCACACTGAGTCTTAAATATCAAGTGGCCCATAATGAATATCAGACTGTTGGAGCTGCAGTCTGGTGTGTCTGCAGCAGAGGGCGCTGCTGCTGCATGACTCAAGTCATGTAACTCTGAAAAAAATCTCTCCACAGGTTCGTCTCTTTTCTCTCTGTGTGGTCTCGACTCTGCACCAGCCAAACCTGAGCAGCAGGTGGAGCTAAAGAACCTTAAATCCATCCTCTGTCACATTAAATCCAAACAGATCTCCACACAGGCCTCGAATAATCCTTCATGTTACCTGTGTGTCAGTTTGTGTTTATTCTGTCAGTCACACACACGTCAACAAACATTCCTGCTGATGCTCATGTCATCTTCATGTCACCAGATGTTCAGGCTAAAGGTCACGGTGGGAATTTCCCCCTGCGTGACCTCATGACACGTTTGGTGTCACCTCTGGTCCACAGAGGAAGGCTGAGCCGTATTCTCGTACAGTATGGTGTAGGAAACCGCCGCTGGTTGTGACCACAGTGTGAGTGGGCACACCCTGAGCTGCGGCGGCTCAGCAGTAAAGTATGTATCACTGCAGTTAGGTCGAACATCGGTCTCCATGCTGAGCGTCTGCTGCCGTGGTCGTGGGATGACGGAGCTTTGGTGTTTGCTGTCGCTGTGATTGTGGCCGTGCGTCGGTTGTTATGATTATGGCTGTGACACATTTGTTTGCCGGGGCGTAACACTAACTACATGCTGTGGTTCTGACCTGTTTGTGTTGGCTGAGCGTCGCACCGAAACTATTTCTGAACTCCTGGGGAAGAATTCAAGCTTCAAGGAGTCGTTGTTAGTGATGAAATGAAGGACAGAAGAGTGTTCAGGGCCTCGTTGTGTAAAACCTCTTAATCTAAGGATGAAAAAATAAGTAGAATATAAAATACCAGCATGAAATCACCTTCAGGATTTTCTTTAGGATGCTGTAAAGGAAAACCCTCAGATCTCTAAGTGTTTACTCTGAGCTGCTTAAGTATTTCCTTGTGTGCTGGTAGAAGATCCTTCGTAACCATTTCCCTTACATCCAGTCTCTTAAAAGTTAAATAATCTGTGCAACATAAGACGATAACTGAAGTCATGGTGATTGAAGAGGAGAAGGAGAAACCAAGACACATTTTTTGGGACAAGGAAAACTCACTGGACTCCATGAGGGATGAGTTTACACCGTCAGTCTGTCGTCAAAATCTCTGCAAAACTTTAACCGGACGCTGAACACCAAACTACTGCTTCATATCACTGAGGTCTGAGGCTAAACTCAGGCTCATGTTTCACTCAGCAGAACTCTGATTTAATGAATCAGCAGTTATAAAAATGTGTAAACTGGTTTGTTGAGGCAGATGAGTGGAGCGACATCACGTCATGTTTATTCACTTTACACAGAACTAAAATTAATGCAGAATTAAATGTTCCCTGAATCTGCTATCGTCTGTTTGAGCTGTAAGAAATTACAGATCATCTTTTTGAAGGAGATATTTACCTCAAGCTCAGCTCTGTTTAATTTATCAACATTAACTGGTCAATGTAACGACTTATCAATTCATACAGATACAACCTGCTGGAAACAAATCTGCAATAACATCTTCTCCATGCTGAGTAACCCCAGATTACAGCTCCTTCAATAGAAGACAACAAACAGATTACACATTACTCAACACAGACTGCATTTAATGGGCTTCACAGACAATGAAAGATAAAGAGATGATCCACACACCAAATGAAGCTCCCATAGAAACATTGATTGACACATGACACATGTTCCCAGTGCACTCTCAACTCAACAGACAACTACTCTGACTCAGTATGGCTCTGTACACCGACCCAAAACATCTGGAGCAATGTAATAACCCTCATCTCTCAAATACTGGACCACAAGAGTCCCCCCCCCCCCCCCCCC
>NC_065508.1:1346167-1349871 GCF_006386435.1 Epinephelus moara | reverse complement strand
AAGAGTCCCCCCCCCCCCCCCCCCCCCCCCCCAAGATCCCGATCTGAATGAGTATCTGTGGCACGTGCCATTAACCCACCTCACAACCCACTGGACTAAATGTATCTGCCGCCAACGCACTGGTGTCAGACACAGGAGGACACTCCCAGAGGTCGTGTGTCCATGCCTCCACAGGTCAGAGCCAAGTCTGATCCAAGGAGGCCCCACCTTGGATTAGGGGTACATCTGGGGTACCGGCACATCACAAGAATCCTTGAGAAAACAAACACTGACACAGCTTCTGTCCTTGTGTGTCTCAGTATACCCGACCAATAAACAGGATTATAATCCTGATCGTCCAAGGGAACCAGTCTGACATGAGATACATGTCTGTAGCAGTAATATGGTCACTGAGCTCCGTGTTCGCTCTTTAATATTCAGCCCAGTCACCAGAAGAAAATGTTGGCGTTGTGCATTTCTGCAAAACATGAATATGTTACATTTGCATATTTCATATGTATCATATCAGCATTTCTTAAGTGACGTAGTGTATGAGCTGACTGATGAACAACTGTTTATTACTGAGACATCACTGCTTTTCCAGCAGCGACTGTGCCACCAAAACCAAACCACATGTTAACCACAGTGCTGCTGAAATGTTGAAAGTTTCAACACCTCCAATATTTAGAAGAGATGGTAAGAGGTAAAGAGGTAAAATCACTTATATATCTTTCTTAACCATTTCCCAACTATTTCAAACACCCCTACTGGACCATACCATAATGGTATAGTCCAGTACCCAACACGTTGCCTCTCTCAGTTGCTCCATTGCAGAGTTGCCGGTCGCGTTGTGTGTGGTTAACATTATTAAGCATGCTAATGTTGGAGCAAAGGGTGTTAGCAAAGATAGATTAGTCAAACAAGCAGATCTTTCGAGAGAGCTACACCAGCAGATCGCAAACACCCGTGTCGAACACACCAAGGCAATGAAAGAAGTTGAAAAAGTTAACGCTGCGCATGTTACACACATCGCTAGCCTGGAGGACGGGGCTAATGCCTACTCGGACAGTAAACCAGCTGGTGGCTAAGACAGAAGACTTGGAATCTAGGCAGCAGAGAGACAACTGCAGAATCATCGGCGTGGATCAAGGCTTTGGTGAAACGCGACCGGAGCTTGCTGTTGCTAAGATGCTACAAGATGCGCTAGCCCTCAACTACTCTCCGAAGTTGGACCGGGCTCACAGGAGTCTGCAGCCCAAGCGGAAAGATGGGAACCCGCCTAGACCCATTGTGGTTAAGTTTTACTACTACCAGGAGAAGGTGGATGTCCAGCTGGGGCAGCAGGAGCCATCTTCCACAACAACAGGCGGATCCACATTTACCCCGACTACACACCCTCGGTGAGGGCGAAGCGGGCTGCCTTCAATGAGTTCAGGGGGCTGCTGCGCTGCTGCCCCGAGGTCAAGTATGGCATCTCGTACCCGGCTATACTTCGGATATCTACTCCAGGAGGTGAGCAGAAATCGTTTGATAACGCATCTGAGGCCAGAGCCTACGTTATGAGCAACTTACAGCCACGAGATTTGGAGCCAGAGTGAGTATTATGTGCTCAGAACGGAACAAAATAATCGTCTGTTTCCAGCCAGCATGCTAGCATAATAGCTAACCACTGTGTCTTACCTGCTAGCCGCTGGGCAGCCGGACATTATCTATCAGCATTATATGCTGGATGCTTAGGCACGGACCCTCACTTAATGTGTCCCCGTCCCCCCCAATGTTGAAATGAAAGTTACGCCCATGCTCATACTCATCATTCTATGGGAAAAAGTTGCAACTGCACGGGGGCAGAATTTTTATACAACTCCCCTGTTTACATTTTATTAAGGATTAAAGTTCAGCATCTGTCTGTAAGGCGACGCCACAGTCCAAGAGACAGATCCACTCCTTACTCCTCCACAGCTCCACCCTTATACCCATATATGGTCACCTCTGGCTCCAAAAAAACAAGAAGGCGACGGCCATAATGCCAAACTTGAGGCTTCAAAACAGAAGTCCACAAACCAGTGGGTGACGTCACGGCAACTCCGTCCATTATTTTTACCATCTGTGATGTAATGTATCTGTGGTTCATTCTGTCGACTGGATTTGACTTTGTTGTCAACAGTAATCCAGAGAGTTGTTGGGAGCTCAGGGGACCACATTGCCCCCTGATGGTCCACCAGTTTCATCACTCTGAGTTCCAGTTACCACAGCAGCCTGCAATGTGTTAGTGTTTCAGAGATCATTAATGAGGTCCACTGTGAGCTGCTTCCTTACAAAACACTTTGCAACAGTTTCTGATGGTAATTAGTCCTCTGGGAGCTCAGAGAGGCCCAGGACTACATGTTGATCAGAGCTCAGAGGATTGCACTGATTACAGCTGGTAATGAAAGCTCCTGGGATCCACAGGGACGAACTTCACTGTCAACGCATGATGAAACATACTCTGCAGAAAACTCAGCTGCTACTGAAAAGTACTGCAAACATTCATGGTCCATAAACACTTCAGGTGAACTCTGACCTTTCCCCCAGCGCCATCTTCTCCATCTGCACATAAAAAACATACTGTGTGATCCAACAAACAGACTCCATGAACGTGACTAAGCAGACACATCTCTGTGGCTTTAATCACTCCAAAACTTTTCATCTGTAAAACACAGCATGACCTTTCTGTCCAGGTACTTTGACGCTGTGTTTGGGGAAGGAAAGGCCCAATAATCTAAGAACTGGTCCATAAAGAAATACTTGTGTGTGCAAGAACTTGACAAACACTGACCTCAGCCCCTTCAAACACCTTTGGTATGAACTGGTTGTGCAATCTTTTGGCAAGCTTTCCCAGAACACACACTGGTAGAGATAAGGATGGACAGAGCGGGCCGAAGCAGAGAGTGTATCAGTAAAGAGAGAAGACTAGTCTGCAGGCTGGAGTCTCTCCGGAGAGACAGAGAGCATCTCCCTGTCCACTGGGCCCTGAACGCCTCATTGTGGCTTTTTAATTCTATTAACCTGCTGGTCACTGACACACCTGGGAGCTCTGAGGCCTCCAGGATGCTCACTGCAGCCCAGTAATAACACGGGTGTACAGGGACCATCAGATACACACCTGTTTCAATCCAGACACACAAACTGAAGCACAGAGAAATCAGGTTACATAAAATATTCCACCCTGACTGAAAATGCCCCCGCCGGAGAAACCCTCTGCACCACCGTAAGGTCTGACAGTCGCTCTGAGACAGCAGTCAGGGAACTGTTGGCTATGACATGGAGGTCTGTGTGACCCTCCAAGGATCTGCCTCCCCAGACCATCACTGACCCACCTCCAAACCAGTCATGCTGGATGATGTCACAGGCAGCATAACGTTCACCACGGCGTCTCCAAACTCTTTCATGCCTGTCACATGTGCTCAGTGTGAACCTGCTCTCATCTGTGAAGAGAACGGGGCCCCTTCAGTTCTGGTGTTCTCTGGTGAATGATGGAGCTGCTCGGTGCTGGGCTGTGAGCACAGGTCCCACTAGAGGACGTGGGGCCCTCATGCCACCCTCATGGAGTCTGTTTCTGACAGTGTGGTCAGAAACATGCACACCAGTAGCCTGCTGGAGGTCATGTTGTAGGGCTCTGGCAGTGCTCCTCCTGTTCCTCCTCACACAAAGGAGCAGATAGCGGTCCTGCTGCTGGGTTGATGCCC
>NC_065508.1:1343106-1345976 GCF_006386435.1 Epinephelus moara | reverse complement strand
TGATCTGACATCAGATGTGACGGGACAGTCGATATAGAGATACATTTATGTGCTGATTGCAGATAGTTGCATTGAATAGTGGTTTTTGTGGGTATTTATTGCATCGTTAATGTGCCTGATATTCTGGAAACCTGCCTGAGACCTGCCTACGCTCCGCCTGCGCTGACAGTAGACCTGGTTTCAGATGGTGAGCTTTTAGCGCACCTTCGGCGAAGCCTTTTGGCACGAAACTGTCACTGTGCCAAGCTGGATCTGTCGACTCCTCCCCCTGCTGCGCCGCCACACCCATCTCAGCGCACCTCGGTCGGCCAAACTACCAAACTGAGCACGCCTCGGGTTGCGCTGCTCGAAACTAACTCTGCGCAGGGTTCGCCACCCTGCACCACCCTGCACCACCCTGCGCCACCCTGCGCCGCGCCAGGAAACTAGAGGCCAAAGAGTTAAAGTGATGGTGGAACAGAGTGTAGAACAGGTGACACAAACATCACTCCTCCTAATTACAAATTTCAGCTTGTTGACAGTTGCGATGGCCGTGTCTATCATTCCTAATGTTGCATCAGACGTTTTCCGAGGCAGTTGAACTCCCTCAAGGTAAAGTCACATCTACAAAACATTTAAACAGAGTGCTGCTGTGTATTACCTGCAGGGAGCACTGACGGAAGGTATGACTGATGTACAAGCATCTGTTTCTTCACAATGTTTCTGTTTCTCATCATGTGTGATTAAAGAAAGACACGTCAGTAACATTCACTTCTTAAGCTTTCAGCTGTGTGCTGTGCGATACATGACTGTAGACCATGTGTGTGGTGATGTTGGGAAAAGCTGAGGTATTAACTGTCTGTAGAACTTTATCTCTGATACGTAGATGTTCTGGACGTTCACTGTGGCATCAGCATCTGTGTTGTGTTCTCTCAGGCTGATGGAGAACGTCACCTACAACAGCTTCACCCTGCAGCTGGAGGGGTTAAACGTCTCAAAGAATTCAACGTACGCTGTGTTTTTCTTGCTCTTGTTCTCCTACCTGGTTATAATGGTTTGCAATGTGGGCATCGCTGTTCTGATTTTCATTGATAAGAGCCTCCACCAGCCCATGTACCTGCTGTTCTGCAACCTGCCGCTGAGTGACGTCATCGGTAATTCAATCATGGTGCCGCGTTTGCTGATCGACATGCTGAAGCCTCCGCCCGAGCGCCTCATCAGTTATTACGAGTGTGTGGTCCAAGCCTTCACCACACACATGTTTGGGACCACTGCTCACACTGTGCTCATGATCATGGCGTTTGACAGATACGTGGCCATCTGTAACCCCCTGCGCTACGCCGCCATAATGACCAACAGGATGGTGATGAAGCTGACGGTGTCTGCCTGGGGAGTGGCTTTGGTTTTGGTGGGGATTCTGCTGGGTCTGACCATACGGCTGAACCGATGCAGGACTCTGATCACAAACCCTTACTGTGACAACGCCTCTTTATTCAAACTCTCCTGTGAGAGCGTGTTCATCAATAACGTCTACGGCCTCACCTTCACTGTCGTCCTGCTCTCGTCCTCCATCGGCACCATGGTTCTCACCTACACTAAGATCACAGTTGTCTGTCTGATGAGTAAGAACAAGTCTCTGAACAGTAAAGCTTTAAAGACCTGCAGCACTCATCTCTTTGTTTATCTGATCATGTTCTTCTCTGGAATGGTCTGTATCATCCTGCACCGCTTCCCTCATCACTCAGACTACAGAAAACTTGCTGCCATTTTGTTCCACATCATCCCCGGAGGCCTTAACCCAATGATCTACGGCGTGCAGTCCAAAGAGATACGAAAATTCCTGTCACAGCTGTTTCAGTCCAAAAAGGTTTTACCATCATTTTAACATAAACACAAATAACTTTCAAAATACATGAATTATTTATCTGCTTGTCTGTTTGTTCTGAAGCTTCTTCTTTCTCCTCATTTTGAATAATGAAATTGACACGTATAGTTCAAGTCTGAAGTAATATGTTTAAATAGCTTCCTTTATAATAATAATTATTTATTCATAAAGCACTTTTAAAACAAAGTTACAAAGCATGTCATGCACACAAACACACAAACACACATACATGTACATTAGGGGTGTAACGGTTGACAAAGGTCACAGTTCAGTTGGACGTACGTTTTTAATGCAGCAAAAAAGTAGAGATGCCAGAGAAAGTTCTTTGACTTTTCAAAATCTAAATGTCTGAAAACCAACATATTTGACCTTTTGCTAAGCCCCGCCCCTTTGTGATGGTCCAACAAGCTGTCGGAATGAGCATGGAGCCCACATTCACTAACTGCACTCCCTGAACACATATTATCATACATGTAAAAAAAATTAAATACTGATTCCAGAGAGCAGCAGACAGAGGGGTCCAGTCTCACTCCAAAGATGTTGAAATTTGGTGCTTGGGCAGTGACTTCCGTCAGAAACCAACGAAAAAAAGGCGTCCTGTAACGTTGGCATGATACGTGGCTGGTTCCTTTATAGTTTAACAGCGCCCAGCTGCGTCAGGGGGAAACACAGCAGGACAAGACGAAAGTTAAGGCGGCGAAAGTCCAAGAAGGGCAGGTGGGAGGGTCCAACAAACTACTACGACTTTCACCTGAGACAGCGGTGTTCACATCCCGTAAGATTCTAAAGCCAAACTTTTTGTCCCAAACCCAACCATGTGTGTGTTGTTGAAGTCAATTTGCTGTGTTGTACTGACGTAGTGCTTTTATTTTGAAAGAGACTGTATGCAAACTGTACAATTCCTGTGAAAACAGAAGTGTATTTTGAAAACAGACAATGCATGTAACAGGCTGAAGTTGACACGGCGTCCCAGAACGTCAACAACCAACACACCCAGGGTACCTTG
>NC_065508.1:1332291-1342209 GCF_006386435.1 Epinephelus moara | reverse complement strand
GTCATCAGGTACCATCATGTCATCAGGTGCCATCACGTCATCAGGTACCATCATGTCATCAGGTACCATCATGTCATCAGGTACCATCATGTCATCAGGTGCCATCATGTCATCAGGTACCATCATGACAATGCTTCTTTTCTCAACCACATCCTGACCATTCGCATTGCCCCGGGGAAATCACGCCCTCCACTCTCTTACCAAATGTTTCTGTGTGACAGAATTGAAATGTCTGTTGGAAGTGAAATTATACATTTGATCCATATTATATGTTTGGAGATGTAGAAATATAATTGGGGTTCATTAATCAACTTGTTTGCATGAATATGTGCATTTTGTTTTTCATTATATATCGCAACTATAGGTTGTTTTCAATTGTATTCATTTAATTTAATTCATTAATACATATTTCTGAATATAACATTAGTTTATACAGTGTAATGTAGCACAATGCACATATCTGTATATTTTTACACACTTACAGACTCAACACAGTGAAGATATTTTTATTCTTAAAACCTTAGTGTTAAACATTGAAGCATAATGTGCTTATTTATTTCTATTTTATTTTATTACTTCATATTTATGTACTTCTATTTTATACTCTTATTTTTACTTCCTATAATTCTCTATTCTTCACATCGGAGCGACTGTAACAAATCACAATTTCCCCTCCAGGATCAATAAAGTATTTCTAAATTTTGATTTCATCATCACAGACACACAGGTGATGCTGAGTCGCTGGTTGCCAGGTGACAGATGACCTGAGCGTGTGATGCTGCAGCTGAAGGCCTCCGCTGCTCTAAATAAAAGAGTTGCAGCTGTTCCAGCTCTGGTCTGGGGCAGAGGGTGGAGGGTGGAGGGCGGAGGGTGGAGCGTGCTTCATGCAGCTGTACATGTCTGTAAATGTAACTTGTCAGAAACAGTGATGTGGACAGATGCTTTAACATTTTACAGTGTGCTCACCGAGGTGGAGGATTTAATCAGACGTGTGGGGAGTGCAGACGCTTTTACATTCACTCTCACAGCTTTTAGAAATGTTGCTCTCAGTGAAGTTGACAACTCACGCCGACAGTCAAAGTGTTGATAGTTTCAAAATAAGTTTTGAGTTGTTGTCTTTATAAGAACGTGTCTGAAATGGTTTTTAACTCAGCTGTTACTGTTGTGTGACGTTTTCTCCAGAGCTCTCCTCTCGTCATGTTTAAAATCTGTGTATGTCTCTGAATGGAAACCACTGGGGTCGTTATATGTAATGTGACTGTAATGTGACTGAACTGATGGGAAAACCACTGAATTTTAATGAACAGATTTAAGATCAGTGACATCTGGCCAACAACTGGTGGGCTTAATAAGGTCTGTATCACCATCCCTGTTTGTGACTGTTTGCATCTCAGCTGTCATGTTGTGTAATGTAATGCTCGTTGTTGTTTTATCACTGACACTTACACTGACATATACACACAGATATATATATATTAGGGCTGTCAAATGATTCATTTTTTTAATTGTGATAAATCACATGTGTAAAATTCCATTATTTTGCATTTTAAAACAGTTTTTAAATCCATATTATCAGAGTGAAACAGTTCTGACCAGAGTGTTTTGACTGGGAATCAAATGAATGCAAAGAAATTGACTTTATGATCTTTGACTTTTAGATTTATTTCAAATCAGAGCTGCATTGCTGCAACAGTGTGGTCTGAAACCAGGACGCAGAGGAAGGAGACAACTTCACAGTGCTTATCCTGTCAAATACGCTGTTTGTGTGTTTGTTTGTTTGTTTGTTTGTTCCAGTTGAGAAGTGTCTTTCTCCGATTCATTAAGGTCCTGTATGCGTCAAACTATTTTCCCCCCGGACGTTAAGACACGTGACTGGTCATAACATGTCCACCTGAGGACGTCCTCTTAATACATGATATACTTGTGCGGTGGTGTGTCTGTGTCACTCTGCAGTTACACCAACACTACTCGGTGGTGGAGTTTCTGTGAAGTGCTGTAAAGTTTAGTTGATTCAAAACACACATTAAACACACATTAAACACACATCAAACACACATTAAACACACATTAAACACACATTAAACATGGCTTAATAGAGACAGTTTCAAACACAAATCAGCTTCACTATAACTCGCAGCATTCACAGACAAACACTTGTCTTTATCTGGACACATTTTCCCCACAAATACAACATGCTAACATTATTAGCACAAGCCTATGGCATTTGACATTGTATGAATTAGCCTAGCAGCTAACAGAGTTTTCCTCCACTCATATGAAATCACTAAAAACAGCAACATGTAACAAAGGTAATGTTACAAAATTCAGCTCAATTACAGCTCACAAGGTTCACTGACAAAACAACTGTCTTATACTAAACACGTTTTCTGAGCAAATACAACATGCTACCGATATTAGCACAAGCCTATGGCATTTAACATTGTATAAATTAGCCTAGCGGCTAGCAGAGTTTCTCTCTACTCATATGAAACCAGGATAAATCACACACAGGACTTCAAACACAGGTCTGCAGTCAGTTGTTTTGTAGTTAACTTCTTTGATTTAGTTTCATCCACAGGTCTGTGCTGATTCACTTACTACAAAATAGCGCTTTGGCATCTTTAGTGATGCGGTTACCCTCCGACATCAGTCTGATTATTATGATTATCATATTTTTAGTTTGACACAAGGTGCAGATTATTTTTGAATTGTCCACTGAGCCGTCTGGGAGTTTTTCAAAGTGAAAGGAGACATTCAGGACTACAAGTAAAGGTGCATCAAAGGGACAAAATAGTTGCACACAACTTTAATCACATCTTGATCAACAGGTTAATACTGACAGCCCTAATTTATATGTATATACATATAAATATTGTACATGTCTTCATATAGTTTTCAACATTAATGGAAAACCAGACTTTAGGTGACGACATCCTGCTCCTGGAGGGGTTAAACGTCTCCCCACAGTCCACCATCCCTGCCTTCATCATCCTCCTCCTCATCTACATCTTTGCTATGGTGTCAAACATCAGTTTGGTTTCGCTGATCTTTCTGAGCAGGAATCTCCACAAGCCCGTGTATCTGCTCTACCTCAACATGAGTGTTAATGACATCTTTGGGGCCTCAGCTGTCACACCTCACGTCCTCAGACATGTTTTCACGCCACACTCAGAGCGCTATATTCATTATATTGACTGTGTGGTTCAGGCCTTCTGCGTTACCCTTTATGCGAACATCAATCACACTGCGCTCATGATCATGGCCTTCGATCGCTACGTAGCCATCTGCAACCCACTGCGATATGCCACCATCATGACCAACAGGATGGTGGTGACGCTGTCGGTGGCGGCCTGGGGGGCAACCTTCATTGCCGTAGCGATCCTCCTGGGCCTCACCGTCCGCCTGTCGCACTGCAAGCGGTTTATACCCAACCCCTTCTGTGACAACGCCTCCTTGTTTATGCTGTCCTGTGAGAGCGTCCTCATCAACAACATCTACGGCCTCCTCTACACCGTGGTCATTGTGGGCTCCTCCCTCATCAGCGTCGCTCTCACCTACCTGAGGATTGCCGCCGTGTGTCTGCGCAGTAATAACAAGGTGCTGAACAACAAAGCGCTGCAGACCTGCTCCACCCACCTGGCTGTGTACATCTTCCTGCTGGTGTCGAGCTTCGTCGTCGTCAGCCTGCACCGCTTCCCTCAGCTGGCAGACCAGAGGAAAGTAGTGGCTGTCCTGGCATATGTCATCGTGCCGGCTCTGAACGCTGCTATCTACGGGCTGCAGATCAAAGTGGTCCGACAGAGGTTCATGACTCTGCTCCGTAACAATAAAGTGTCTCTAATGGATGTAAAATAAAACAACGTGATCACATGACTGAGTGAAACAGATGTTTTTTGTTTTTGCACAGGATACTTGTAGAATCTAATGATGGCCGAGTGGATCATGTTGAAATGACTCCTGTTGCAGCAGGACAGACTGTTCAACACAACCTGTAAACACTTACATGTTGTATACATAAATATAAACATTAAATATCTGCTTCAGTGGAAAGGATCAGTGACATGATTTCTGCAGAGGTCATGTTCAAATGATACCTGAATGACAACCAATCGTCACGTGTGTCTGCAAACCACCGATACATTACATGAGTATGTTATTAATTAGGAGATACGTGGAAACTTTACGTTTCTACAATGCTGTGGTTAACGTGTTGTAGGTTCAGCAACAAAGACCATTTGGTTATGGTTAGCAAAAGATCATGTGTTGGTTTGCAATACCTGGGTTTGGGGGCACCATTCACCGGAAAATCAGCGACAGGTTGCTACAAAACATCCACATTTGGTGCCTGAAAAGCTGCCGGAAACAACAGTGGGTTGCTACGAAACAATCAAAACTGGTGCTTAAAAAGCTGCTGGAAAAACAGTGACAGGTTGATACGAAACACACATGTCCACGTTTGATGTCTGAAAAGTTGCTGAAAAAACAGTGACAGGTTGCGACAAAACATTCACATTTGGTGCCTAATAAGCTGCTGCAAACAATGACAGGTTGCTACAAAACATTAATACTTGGTACCTAATAAGCTGCTGCAAACAGTGACAGGTTGCGATGAAAGACACATGTCCACGTTTGATGCCTGAAAAGGTTCTGAAAAAACAGTGACAGGTTGCTACAAAACATTAACACTTGGTGCCTAATAAGCTGCTGCAAACAGTGACAGGTTGCTACGAAACAAACACGCCCACGTTTGATGCCTAAAAAGTTGCTGAAAAAACAGTGAAAGGTTGATACGAAACACACATGTCCACGTTTCATGCCTGAAAAGTTGCTGAAAAAAACAGTGACAGGTTGCTACAAAACATTATCACTTGGTGCCTAAAAAGCTGCTGCAAACAGTGACAGGTTGCGACGAAACAAACACGTCCACGTTTCATGCCTGAAAAGTTGCTGAAAAAACAGTGACAGGTTGCTACAAAACATTCACATTTGATGCCTAATAAGCTGCTGAAAAAACAGTGACAGGTTGCTACGAAACAAACACGCCCACGTTTGATGCCTGAAAAGTTGCTGAAAAAAAAGTGACAGGTTGCTACAAAACGTTAACACTTGGTGCCTAAAAAGCTGGTGCAAACAGTGACAGGTTGCTACGAAACATTAACACTTGGTGCCTAATAAGCTGCTGCAAACAGTGACAGGTTGCGATGAAAGACACACATCCACGTTTGATGCCTGAAAAGTTGCTGAAAAAACAGTGACAGGTTGCTACACAACATTCACATTTGGTGTCTAATAAGCTGCTAAAAAAACAGTGACAGGTTCCTACGAAACAAACACGCCCATGTTTGATGCCTGAAAAGTTGCTGAAAAAACAGTGACAGGTTGCTACAAAACGTTAACACTTGGTGCCTAAAAAGCTGCTGCAAACAGTGACAGGTTGCTATGAAACAAAAGCCCACGTTTGATGCCTGAAAAGATGCTGAAAAAACAGTGACAGGTTGCTACAAAACATTCACATTTGGTGCCTAATAAGCTGCTGCAAACAGTGACAGGTTGCTACAAAACATTCACGTTTGGTGCCTAATAAGCTGCTGCAATACAAAACATTCACGTTTGGTGCCTAATAAGCTGCTGCAAACAGTGACAGGTTGCTACAAAACATTAACACTTGGAACCTAATAAGCTGCTGCAAACACTGACAGATTGCTCCAAGACGAAACACACATGTCCACGTTTGATGCCTGAAAAGTTGCTGAAAAAACAGTGACAGGCTGCTACAAAACATTCATGTTTGGTGCCTAATAAGCTGCTGCAAACAGTGACAGGTTGTTATGAAAGATACACGTCCACGTTTGATGCCTGAAAAGTTGCTGGAAAAACAGTGACAGGTTGCTATTAAACATTCACATTTGGTGCCTAATAAGCTGCTGCAAACAGTGACAGGTTGCTACAAAACATTCACGTTTGGTGCCTATTAAGCTGCTGAAAAAACAGTGACAGGTTGCTACGAAACAAACACGCCCACGTTTGATGCCTAAAAAGTTGCTGAAAAACCAGTGACAGGTTGCTACAGAACATTAACACTTGGTGCCTAAAAAGCTGGTGCAAACAGTCACAGGTTGCTACGAAAGACACACGTCCACGTTTGATACCTAAATAGTTGCTGAAAAACCAGTGACAGGTTGCTACAAAACATTAACACTTGGTGCCTAAAACGCTGCTGCAAACAGTCACAGGTTGCTACGAAAGACACACGTCCACGTTTGATGCCTAAAAAGTTGCTGGAAACAGTGATGACTTGGTAACAAACATCTGGTTTTGCTGTTTGTTGGTGTTGAACAGTAGTCGGATTTCCATCCACCTATTTCTATTTGCATTTTCAACATTTGCAAAAAAAAAAAACTTGAATGGAAACACCAGAAATTCGAAAAAAGGCCAAAATATCGCAAAAAGGTTTTTACGCTTGGAGGGAGTGGAAAAGTCAGCGTATCAATATTAGGAAAATGCGCCTTTTGGCAATGGAAACAGATTTAGCGAATAAACAATGACGTAGGCTACCGGATCCTACTTCTACTTCACACACACACCTGTGTGAACTTAGAGTGAGGTAATTACTCCCGTGTCAGGTGAGTGTATTTCACAACTTACCTGAATAGACTGGACGTGTTGAATACCGCTGTATCATGTGCGCTGCCTGGTGTACCAACACAGACATCACGGCATTATGTAGACTACGCTGACAACGCTGATATGAGTGTGATAAGAGCTCTCGCAATAGCCAAGAAGTTCCCAGGGAATCTCTCCGTCTCGTCGTAGTCATGGATGTGCCGGTAGTTGTTTACATCAGTTGTGGACATGAGACGCTCAATGACGTCATCTCACGGCGCCCTCCTCTTCTACGGGTGCTCTTTTGCATTTTTATTTTTCATGAGAAGCGCCACCTACTGCTCGACCTGTTGACTCCCAATACCCGCAAAACAATAATGAATGGAAACGTGCTAAATTCGCATTTTCTTTTGCGCATTTTCACAAAATTTGCTTAAAATTTGTGATACATTTGGATGGAAACCCAGCTAGTGTCTGCAGCTCGGCAGGTGTCACACCATCCACCATCCCCTCCACCTCCTGGTGACAGTCAGCTCAGATACTACGTCACTTTAGAAATGCTGATATGATTTTTTTTAAAATATAATAATCATAATAATCATACAATGGTTAGCTATAGATAATATAGTCCTTCAAAAAACAATAAGTCATTAGTATTAAAAGGTGCGTCACTTTGGTGAGACGACTGCCAAAACACCACTGGTTGTCTTTTGGCGACTCTTTCCTTCAGCGTGTGTGGGATGGACCGTGAGTGTTTCCCAGCAGCGTGTGAGTCATATGTGGGGGTTTCAAGCACAAACGTGTGGACTTTCTCTCTCTTCTCCTTTACTCTGTCATCACGGCCAAGCGAGGTCACCACCTAACAGTAAACTTGAACAGCACTTCATGGCCTGATGCTGACCCTCTGACCTGAACACGAGTCGTGGCAGGCCCGTTATGAACCATATCTGTGACACTGTGACACCACTCAGCTGAACCCGCTGACGTAATGCTGCTCTGAACTCTGCATCAGTGGTTGCTCAGCAACAGTTGACCTGTCAGCATGTGATGCTGCAGCTGACGTCCACTAATGCACCAGATAAAAGTGTGTGTGCAGTTTCACTTCTGGTCTGAGGTGGAGGGAGGTTTGTGTCAGCGCTCTGTCCTCAGCAGCCGCCTCGCTCTGTGCTCGTCTGAACGTCACTGTGTTTGGTGACTTCACAGCATGTTGAGAGACAGAGTCACTGTGGCGGCTCATAAGAGCTCAGAGAGATGTCTGCACAAAACTTTACTCATCTTTAAGCTTTCAAACAGATGATTGTGGATATATCTGCCATGTTTTCTGTGTGTCTCTGTTTCTGCCTTCTCTCTAAAGCTTTCGTGGAGACTGGAGGTTAGTTTGTGCTCACAGGGCGGAAAAATGACATTTAAAAATTCAACATTAATGTATCTGATTTATCCTGAAAGAGTGAACTCTCCTCAGCTCATCTGTCTGTGGTTGCTTCTGTTCTTTTTCCCTTTCAATTATGTTTTTAGGAGTTTTTCCTGATGTGATTTACAGCTCTGATGACAGAGGAAGTGCTGTACAGATTGCAAAACTCTTGTCTCGTGTCTTTGCAGAAACAGTCTTCTTTTGTGGAAATAAGAACTCTTCATACGTTGTTCTTACAAACACTGTTACTGGGACGTTTTTAAAATGTTGAAATGCTGAAATGTCATTTTAAGTGAAGAGATGTTTATTTTGTTGATGTGATTTTGGTGAATCAACTGTACATTACAAGGAGAGAAGATTCAGTGACAGCATGTTGGATGCCTTTTGAACAGATTCACAGTAACAGTTCTGTGTCAGATTATTTAACTGTAACGTGAAGCTTTATAGAAAAACTGAAAACGTTATTAAGATGTTTTTAAAAGGTTGAAGTGAAATCTTGTTGCTTTCCTGTAACTATAACTCTAAATAACTGTGGCCAGAAGTCTCCACTGCTGTGTGACAGATGGCAAACAGCACGTTTGGTGGGGATATTCTGATCCTGGAGGGGTTAAAGGTCACCTCCCAGTCCTTCACTCCTGCCTTCATCCTCCTCCTCCTAGTTTACATCTTCATCGTGGTGTCAAACGTCGGCCTGGTGGTGCTGATCTTCAGGAGCAGGAGCCTCCAGCAGCCCATGTACCTGCTCCTCTGCAACATGAGCATTAATGATGTTTTTGGGGCGACGATCATCGTCCCTCACGTCCTCAGAGATCTTTTGACCTCAGACTCGGAGCGGAACATTCACTACGTCCACTGTGCCACTCAGGCCTTCTGTGTTCACCTCCATGCGAGCGCCTCTCACACGGTGCTCATGATCATGGCCTTCGATCGCTACGTGGCCATCTGCAACCCCCTGAGGTACGCCACCATCATGACCAACAGGAGGGTGGTGTCACTGTCGGTGTCGGCCTGGGCAGTGGCTTTGTTTATGGTGGCGATCCTCGTGGGCCTCAGCGTCCGCCTGTCGCGCTGCAGGTCGGTGGTTTTTAACTTATTCTGTGACAACGCCTCCTTGTTCAAGCTGTCCTGTGAGAGCGTCCTCATCAATAACATCTACGGCCTCGGCTACACCGTGCTCCTGCTGGGCTCGTCCATCGGCAGCGTCACGCTCACCTACCTGAGGATCGCCATAGTGTGTCTTCGCAGTAAGAACAAGGTGCTGAACAGCAAAGCGCTGCAGACCTGCGCCACCCACCTGGCTGTGTACTTCATACTCCTGGTGTCGGGCTTCATCATCGTCATCCTGCACCGCTTCCCTCAGCTGGCAGACCACAGGAAAGTGGCGGCTGTCCTGGGACACGTCGTCCTGCCGGCTCTGAACGCTGTTATCTATGGGCTGCAGATCAAAGAGGTCCGACAGAAGATTATGAATCTGTTCCACCACAATAAAATATCTCTGATGGATGTAAAATGATGCAGTGTGATCTGAGGGCTGAGCACAGGATGTTTACAGGATATAATATTAATATCTGAGTGGATCATGTTGAACTCATGTTACAGCAGGGCCGAGGAATAAAACACATGTTCATCATTTTCTGGTTATAAATTAAACTTTATTCAACGACATCATTCCAAAATTCAGCCTGTTTTCTTCCTCACCTATCTATCTATCTATCTATCTATCTATCTATCTATCTATCTATCTTATCTATCTATCTATCTATCTATCTATCTATCTATCTATCTATCTATCTATCTATCTATCTCTGTAGATAGCATATTGTAGCGGCCCTGGGGCAGTGGTGAGTGTGAATGAGTGGAGTCAGCTGTCAGTCAGTGTTGGAGCAGAGAGGGGGAGGGCTGCC
>NC_065508.1:1327200-1332241 GCF_006386435.1 Epinephelus moara | reverse complement strand
CGAGTAGAGAGAGCTACAGACACAGTGGAGCAAAGCTCGTGACATCACACAGCCCAGAGGTAAGGGAAACGCTAGTATGCTATTTACAGAGATAGCACTGGCGATCTGAACCGGTCAGTGGCGAAAAAACACACACTTCATACACACATACTCACTTACAGTACCGAGCGGGGACGCCCTCCCCCTCTCTGCTCCAACACTGACTGACAGCTTACTCCACTCATTCACACTCACCACTGCCCCAGGGCCGCTACAATATGCTATCTACAGAGATAGCACTGGTGATCTGAACCGGTCAGTGGCGGAAAAAAGCACTTTTAATGCGCAAACTTTTACGAGACGCATTTGCCCCTGTTACCGTTTTAGCTTGTTTCGCGGCTCCGGTTGCATCCGCCTCCCTCAATACTGAACCAATTTTAGAACGAGTTGTACCTATGAATCATACGCACACATACACATGGGGAAATAGAGCCCAGGTTGAAAAATACCGAAGTTGTCCTTTAAATCAGGGGTCAAAAAACTTCAATATCAAAAGAGACATTTTGTTTATTAAGATAAAGGTAACACAGTATTAGTTTTAAATGAACGTTCATTTTTATGTTTCACCACAAAGTTGTTTCTCTCCAGTGAGTGATTTATGATTATTTGGTACTTTGGTAACATTGCAGCGTTGAAAGCAAACAAATCTGTCCAAGCATGTTATTAACTAGCCTGTGGAATAACTGCAGGTACCAGTTCAAAATAATTGTTGTTCATTAACATATAATTTCTTGTCAAGGCCACACAGAGCCACTGGAGCAAAGCTACAGAGCCGCAGGTTGCCGACCCCGCTTTATGTTACAGGGTTTCAGTATCGACCTTCCATAAAGTCGGAGGACTCAGGAGAGACATGACAGGTCTGTTCACCTGGATTGTTAGTTACTGTCTGCAAACATGTCAGCCATGTGCAGAATGTGCAGAATGTGCAGTTTTCTCTCTTGGATGCTGCTTACAGTCTGGCACCTGGTCAACCCGCTCTCACTCCGAACCCATCAAATAGGAACTGATCAGAGTACCCTTAAAGTACCGGATCAATAAGCAGTGTAGTAGTATCGTTCAAATCTTAACGACATCTCTAATCGGTGCTTAGTTATTCAGTGTCAACCTGGCAGACACTTTGTCCTCTGCTAATATAATGCTGACTCATTTCTGGGTTTAAAGAGTCAATCCTGCTCCACTCTGCGCTGACTGACTCGCTCTAGGAGCCAGCCTCAAGTGGCCGTTTGAGGAACTGCAGTTTTAGGGGTCGTACAAAAGTTGAACATGTTTGCCTCATGGTGCAGGTGTCACGCCCTGAAAAACAGCCACTCAGGAACATGTGCGCACCGCGACAGTATCGCTCTGGCGTATGAGCACACCTGCCATGCGTCTAGATCAAAAACAATGAATTTGAGCACACGAGAGACGCGGCGTGTGTGTGAGGCCCTTAAAGTGTCATTTTTCAGCCTTGGATGCTGCAGCTTGGTCAACAAGCAGGTGACCTCCACTGCTGGTGGCAGAGGGGTCAGTGGTGTCTCCAAAGACCTGTCTATACTTTCATCTGATCATAATTCTGTTCACACGATGTCATGTTACAAATATCGTTGTCTACACTAAAACGCTAAAATGACTCCAACTGTCACATGTGCCAGTCTGGGGCCATTTAGTGGCCGTTTTGGTAAGGAACCGGAACCAGGGCAAGAGAGACAGGATCTTGAATTTGATGGATGCGCCTTTCCGTCAGAATAAAAGCACCAAGCTAATAAAAATGCGGTGAAACTTTTTAATTTAAAGAGTAATAGCAAATAAATCGATGGTGAGCCAGAATTTAAAGTTTTACTTTGGTGAATTTGGTGAATTCCAGATCCGCTCTCTAGACCGGAACCAGAATCCAGACAAAATTCAGAGTGAATGGAAACCAGGCTCTTCGCCGTACGTGAAGAGCCTGGTGACGCGAGGCTAACATGTTCAGTGTTCACACAGACAGTGTTGCTGCTGCTGTAACTGCTGTATTTTCACAACTGAAAGCAGGTACTCAACGTATTTATGGAGCCGTGCAGCCGCTGCATCATCAACAACATGTTCCTGCAAATATTTCACAATAAAAAGCCTCATCTAATGAAATGAAGGGACTCTGTCCACAGAGACGTGGTCAGGGGACACTGTAGCAAAAGGAGGTGCGATGTCAGTATGATCATCAAGAGACCATTTTCACTGCCTAGTTGTTGCTAAAACATGTCACACTTTTCTCTGGATGTTCTGCAGCTGAGCAGCAGCTGAGCCCACCTGTGGTCTGGCCGTTAGCTGTCTGTCTGTCTGTCTGTCTGTCTGTCCGCTAACCTATTCAATTTAAGGACAATGAAGTTCACTTAAACATACGAGTGAAAGTTTTCCTTCCACTCCTCATCAACAACAATCCCACTCTGGAAAGTGTCCCACCATCTGCTGGTTCCACTGGTCCTGATCCAAAACCATGGGTTCTAGTGGACTTTAAACTGCAGACGCCTCCATTCATCTGTGAAGTGGAGAGTTTAAGTGTAAAGTCGTCATCAGACCGAGCAGTGTTGACAAAACTTCAGCAAACCAGTTGTCCTCCATTGTTGTTGTTGTCTCCAGCGTTTGCTCATCACACAAAGCATCAATAGGCACGTGCGGTTTGAGAAGATGATTTCATCATTGTGTGTGTTGACATTTTACACGTCAACACAGATGAACAGTAAATGTAGTTGAGATAAATCTTCACCTTAGAGGGCGTTTTGTTGATGAAACTCTGGGTTTGTCTCCAGGCAGCCGCTGTCAGAGTTCAGCATCACCAGCCAATCACTGATCTTATAAACGGCCTCAGCTCAGCTCAGGTCTGAGCGGAGGAGGCTCACGTCCACACAGGTGAGCACGAGACACACACTCACACACAGTCAGTCTGATGATGATGATGATGATGATGATGTTTGTTTACTGAGTGATGTTTGTACCGTGTTTTATTTTCTAGAGACAGAAACCGTCTCACATTCTGTGATCTTATCTTGTTTGTGCTGTAAATCTGCTGAGATCAGATTCTTTAATCAGCTGATTTGAACCCTGTGTCAAAGACTCTGTCAATATTGTTTCTAAAAATAGAGATTATTAATATGTTAGTATTTTACTGTGTGCAGCACATTATGTGATTTGCTTTTGTGTTAACGCTTGAAATTAAATCTTGAATACATGAAAAGAATTGAACAGAATTGACTGAATCTTTGAGGCAAATTGGAATAAATTTAAAAATGAATGAATGAAAGCAGACACACAGCCTTCAGTCAGATCTTCTAGTGTTTTACAGTAATAATATTTAAATGAGGTCATGTTTTCTGTTGAAGTGTGAGCAGCCTGCCTCGACTGAGTTTTAAGCAGCAGTTGCGTCACTTTAAATCTGTCTGCAGACCTTTGATCTGACGCCACAGCGTCTTCTTCATCTATCATCCTAATAGTTTAACTCATTAAGGTTTTATTGTTTGACTGTGGTCATGATGTGGCTGTTTTTGTCTCAGTGTAGTTGTTGGGATGTCCATGGTTTCATTTAAAATACTGAGCCCTGAATCAGTGAATCCTGACGAGCTCAGTTTGAAAAGCTGCAGACGGATCAAAGCTGAAACTGTTTGCTCCTCTAAAATATGTTTGAATTATTTGGGTTTCACATCAGTGAGACGAATATTATTTTTCTCGTCTGTTGCTGATCGACTGATTCACTGAAATGAAAATGTTTTTAAACAAAGTAGATGAGCATAAACCGTAACAAAATAAAAGCTGCTGCGTCTATTTTAATTTCACTTTGATATGAGATTAAAACATTCAAAATTGAAACTGCTTTTAATCTTAATAAGTTTAATAAGTTTACGTCACACCTTGTCCGTCATATGTTTAAATATCTGTTTAAATTCCTGTCATTGTAATCACAGCAGGGTTACACTTCAGGGAGCAATGAAAGTTATTTGTCAGTTACAGCTCCTCTACTTTAAATATAGATACACAAAATTAAGAAATGTGTATAAACATATTTTCTATTGTATTTTTATGTACTTTTTAAAAAACACTATTTAATTGTCTTGTACATCATGTGCACAAAAATGTAAAAAAAAAACAAGGTTTATTGATTTTATTATTAATCCACAGTGAGCCTTTACTTTGAAAGACGATACGCTTTAGGGTATAAAAATATACAGTCATTTCTGTTTCGATTAGGTAAGTTGCAGATAAAGATAAACGTGCATTTTGCTGTAAAGTTTTTAAGTGTTAAGACAACAGAGAATATTACTATACATATTGCTGATATGTTTTATTTGTGCAAATTACTTACTGTGTTAATCCTACGTATCTTCATTTAAGAGTTGGTTCACTCTAACAAATAAAATTCAAAGATTTGAAAATGTTATGCATTTTCAGTTTCTGAAAGTAAAGTTCCATAGGCTAGTTTTGGAAAGTAAAGTTATGTATTTTTAGGGTAGGGTAACATAGGTTTTGTTCATCAAAATAAAGTAACGTATTTTGAGTTTACAAAAGTAGAGTTACGTAGGTTTTGTTTTCCAAAGTTATGTGTTTTTAGTCTACGTAAGTAAAGTTACGTAGGATTTGTTCACCAAAATAATGTTACATATTTTCGGTTTGGGAAAGTAAAGTTAGGTATTTTTAGTTCACGTAAGTAAAGTTACATAGGTTATGTTTACCAAAGTTATGTGTTTTTAGTCTGCGACAGTAAAGTTATGCAGGTTATGTTTATCAAAATAAATATACATATTTTCAGTTTAGGAAAGTGAAGTTACATATTTTTAGTTAACAAAAGTAAATTAGTGCGCATGCGCCACGGTGTATGCAGCCTGTTCCAGTCGCTCCTGCTTACTTTAACTTTGTTTTCAACTTTTTTCCTCTCTTCTTTATCTTACTTGTTCTGTTTTTACTTTAGTTATTTATTAAGCTACGTCCTCTCTAAGCATGCTTGTGTGGAGAGTTTTTGTTGTTTCGCTCGTGGTGGAATCGCTCCTTTTACTCT
>NC_065508.1:1318454-1327166 GCF_006386435.1 Epinephelus moara | reverse complement strand
TCTTCTTTATCTTACTTGTTCTGTTTTTACTTTAGTTATTTATTAAGCTACGTCCTCTCTAAGCATGCTTGTGTGGAGAGTTTTTGTTGTTTCGCTCGTGGTGGAATCGCTCCTTTTACTCTGCCACTCGACCGTCGCTCAGCAACACCGCATTGTTTACTCCAGGGATCAGCTGATGGAGCTGAAGCCGGCCGGCTTGGCTACGGTGAGGGAGGATATACCTGCTGAACTTTGGAGGAAAACACACCGGGGTTGCAGAGGGAAAAGATCGCTACGGCGGCGGAAAGGAGCGAAACACCGGAGACTTATGGAGAGGAAGACATTCAAGCCGTGTCTCCCATCTATCATCATGGGCAACGTGAGATCACTGGGGAATAAGATGGACGAGCTTACAGCGCTAACCCGGAGTCATCAGGAATACCGGGAGTGTAGCCTGATGATTTTCTCGGAGTCATGGCTACACACGGATGTTCCTGACCACAATGTTTCCACCGTGGGTTTCCACACTGTCCGGGCTGACAGGGACTGCACTAAGAGCGGTAAGCGTAAAGGAGGTGGGCTTGCTGTTTACGTGAACAACAGGTGGTGCAATCCTGGTCACATCACAGTCAAAGACCGCATCTGCAGCCCGGATATTGAACTGTTAGCTGTGGGCCTCCGTCCTTACTATTTACCCCGTGAATTCTCACATGCTATTGTAGTGGCTGCTTATATCCCCCCGTCCGCTAACCCGACGTCGGCATGTGACGTCATCCACTCCACAATAGCCGGACTACAGACTGCACACCCGAGTGCTCTCATTATAATCTCGGGTGACTTCAACCATGTCTCTATTAAAAAGACACTCCCGAAATTCACCCAGTATGTGACCTGTAAAACCAGAGAGGAGAAGAGCCTGGACCTGCTGTATGCTAATGTAAAGGACGCATACACCTCCACGTCCCTTCCCCCGCTGGGTAGATCAGATCACAACTTGGTGCTTCTCACCCCCTGCTATGTGCCTCTAGTGAAGAGGCTGCCTGTGACCACAAAGACAGTGAGGACATGGTCAGAGGACTGCTATGAGGCACTGCAGGGCTGTTTTGAGGTGACTGACTGGAATGTACTCTGTGAGCCACATGGAGAGGACATTGATGGGCTTACTGAGTGCATTACAGACTACATTAATTTCTGTGTGGACGGCATTGTCCCAGCAAGGACTGTGCGGTGTTACCCAAATAACAAGCCTTGGGTAACAAAGGACATCAAAGCCATACTCAACCTGAAGAAGAGGGCTTTCAGAGGTGGCAACAGGGAGGAGCTGAGGGACATTCAGAGGGAGCTGAGTGCAAAGATCAATGAGGCTAAGGACGGCTACAGGAGGAAGCTGGAGAGGAAACTCCAGCTGAATAACATGAGCGAGGTCTGGAGTGGTATGAGGACCATCACCGGTTACAGACCAACTAGCAGTGGAGCTGATGGTAGTGTGGCTAGGGCCAATGAGTTAAATCTGTTCTTCAATAGGTTTGACACTGCTGCCCTGGCCCCTGTTGGCTCTCCTGCTGACTGTCTCCAGCCACCACCACTTCTGACCCCCCCTCCTCCTCCTGATAGCACCTCATCCAACTTGGTGAGCCCCTCACACCCATCCCCCACTCCTCACACCTCCTCTGGCTCCCATGCTACCTGCCCTCCTCTCACTTTGGACTCCAACTCTCCCCCTCCTCAACCTGCACTCTTTACACCTCTACATGTTAGGAGACAGCTGAGCAAACTCCCCGCCGGTAAGGCTGCAGGCCCTGATGGTGTCAGCCCACGGGTTCTCAGAGCCTGCGCCGAACAGCTCTGTGGAGTGCTTCATCGTGTCTTCAAAATGAGCCTGAGCCTCCAGAGGGTCCCTGTGATATGGAAGACGTCCTGCCTCGTTCCAGTGCCAAAGATGCCGCAACCCAGCGGTCTCTCGGACTACCGACCGGTGGCACTGACGTCACATATCATGAAGACCCTGGAGAGACTTGTCCTGGAGCAGCTCAGGCCTATGGTCAGGCCGCACCTGGATCCCCTCCAGTTCGCCTACCAGCCCCGGATTGGAGTTGAGGATGCCCTCATTTACCTGCTGAACCGCATCTACGCCCACCTGGACAAGCCGGGGAGCACTGTGAGGGTCACGTTCTTTGACTTCTCCAGTGCTTTCAATACCATCAGGCCTGCTCTACTGGGTGACAAGCTGACGGCGATGCTGGTGAATCCCCCCCTTGTGTCCTGGATTGTGGATTACCTCACTGGCCGACCACAGTACGTGCGCTTGCGGCACTGTGTGTCAGACACAGTGGTCAGCAATACCGGGGCTCCACAAGGTACTGTCCTCTCTCCTTTCCTCTTCACCCTTTACACCACGGACTTCAGCTACCAGACAGAGTCTTGTCATCTTCAGAAGTTTTCTGATGACTCTGCTATAGTTGGATGTATCAGCAAGGGTGAGGAGGCTGAATACAGGGCTGTGGTGAATAACTTTGTCTCATGGTGTGAGCTGAACCACCTGCAGCTCAACACAACAAAGACAAAAGAGCTGGTGGTGGATCTGAGGAGAACGAGGACACCAGTGACCCCAGTTTCCATCCTGGGGCATAACGTGGACATTGTAGAACACTACAAGTACCTGGGTGTGTTCATAGACAATAAACTGGACTGGACTAAGAACACTGAAGTCCTTTACAAGAAGGGACAGAGCCGCCTCTATTTTCTGAGGAGGCTCCGCTCCTTTAACATCTGCCGGACTATGCTGAGGATGTTTTATGAGTCTGTGGTGGCCAGTGCTATTCTGTTTGCTGTGGTGTGCTGGGGCAGCAGACTGAGAGTAGCCGATGCCAACAGACTCAACAAGCTGATCAGAAAGGCCAGTGACGTTGTGGGGGTGGAGCTGGACCCTTTGACAGCAGTGTCAGACAGGAGGATGCTGTCAAAGGTGCGGGCGATACTTCAGCATGGCTCTCACCCTCTCCACAACGCTCTGGTCGAACAGAGGAGCACCTTCAGCCAGAGACTGATTGCTCCTAAATGCACCACTGAGCGCCACAGGAAGTCATTCTTACCTGTGGCCATTAAACTGTACAACTCCTCCCTCTGATGATCGGACTCATTTGGCTATTTATAAAACAAATCACACAATATAATTACTCATTCTTATTTCATTTATAATGCTACAACCATTTCATTGTATATTGTATATATTTCAGATTGTCTACTTTACTGTTTTTATTATTTATTTTACTTTATTGTCTACTTTAATATTTTATTTTATGTTAATGTCTACTTTAATATTCTATTTTATTCTATTTTATTCTAATGTCTACTTTAATATTTTATTTTATTTTATTTTATTTTAATGTCTACTTTAATATTTATTTTACTTATTTCATTGTCTATTTTAGTATTTTATTTATATCTTCATCTTTATCTCTTGTTTCCATTCATGCTGTATTTCTATTTCTACTTTGCACGGAGCATTGGAACAAAAACAATTTCCCCCCGGGATTAATAAAGTATTCTGAATCTGAATCTGAATCTGAATCTGAAAGTTACGTAGGTTATGTTTACCAAAGTGAAGATACGTATTTTCAGTTTAGGAAAGCAAAGTTACGTATTTCTTTTAGTTTATGAGAGTAAAATTACATAGATTGTGTTTACCGAAGTGAAGTTATTTGTTTTTAGTTTATGAAAGTAGAGTTATGTAGGTTATGTTTAGCAAAATAAAGTTATGTATTTTCAGTTTAGGAAAACAGTGAAATTTTTAGTTTACGAAAGTAAAGTTACGTAGGTTCTGTTCACCAAAATAAAGTTACATATTTTCAGTTTGGGAAAGTAAAGTTACGTATTTTTAGCGAAGGAAAGTAAGCATATGTATTCTTAGTTTATGAAAGTAGAGTTACATAGATTATGTTTACCAAAGTTATGTGTTTTTAGTCTACAAAAGTAGCGTAGAGTCGCGTAGAGTACCTATGTAACGTAGAGTTACGTAGGTTATTTTTACCAAAATAAAGGTACGTATTTTCAGTTTAGGAAAGTACTACTTAACATAAAGTTACGTACTTAACGTATCATGAAGACGTACCTTAAAATGACCAACGTTCACCTGGTTTCACACGAGACACAAACGCCGCTGTCCTGAGGGAATGTCCTGTGTTATTTGACCCGTCCGTCACTACAACCTGCCTCGATTTCACTTTATATACCACTTCCTTCTTTACCACCGTCAGTGCATTGTTTATGAGATCACAGCCTTTAATATGTGGGTCATATACGAATTAAGATGCGTCATTTTTTGTAGGTACATATACGAAGAGTTTATGAGAACAGCCTGCGTGACGATCTTTAACAGGATAATGTATTTGATGTTAAATTATTTTTTTCTCTGTCCCATCCTCATTAGGCTGAAATCACCCTTGTGTACGATGGAGAATCAGACGCTACGTACAGATATTCTTCTCCTGGAGGGGTTAAAGGTGACACCCCACTCCTCCATCCCAGCCTTCATCCTACTCCTCCTCATCTACATCTTCATCATGGTGTCCAACATCGGCCTGGTGGTCCTGATCTTCACGGAGAGGAGCCTCCACCAGCCCATGTACCTGCTCTTCTGCAACATGAGTATTAACGATGCGTTCGGGGCGACGACCATCATCCCTCCTCTGTTAGGAGACATTTTTATCCCAGGCACAGAGCGCCACATTCATTACATCGACTGTGCCGTACAGGCGTTCTGCAGTCACTTTCATGCGAGGGCCACTCACACGGTGCTCATGATCATGGCCTTCGATCGCTACATGGCCATCTGCAACCCCCTGAGGTACGCCACCATCATGACCAACAGGATGGTGGTGTCACTGTCTGTGTCGGCCTGGGCGGTGGCTTTAGTTATGGTGGCGATCCTCGTGGGCCTCAGCGTCCGCCTGTCCCGCTGCAGGTGGATTATTTTCAACCCCTTCTGCGACAACGCCTCCTTGTTCAAGCTGTCCTGCGAGAGCGTCCTCATCAATAACATCTACGGCCTCGGCTACACCGTGCTCCTGGTGGGCTCCTCCCTCGGCAGCGTCACGCTCACCTACCTGAGGATCGCCATAGTGTGTTTGAGTAGTAAGAACAAGGCTCTAAACAGCAAAGCGCTGCAGACCTGTGCCACCCACCTGGCTGTGTACATCATCATGTTTGTGTCGGGTGCCATCATCATCATCCTCCATCGTTTCCCTTACTTAACAGACCACAGGAAGCTGGCGTCCATCATGTTCCATGTGGTTCCTCCTTCCATGAACGCCGTTATCTACGGACTGCAAATCAAAGCGGTCAGAGAAAAACTTATGATCATATTTAACAGGAAAACAACAACTGCGTCACAGGTGAACTGACCCGATGCTGAATGAAGTGTAGATAATGCTGATTCAAAATCTTCAGTCATGCAATTAAAAAACATTTTCTCTTCATGTCGTGTTTTGTCTTTCTTTTTGTTTGGTTGTTCTCTGTAGAGCATCTTTGAGTATCCAGAAAAGCCTCATACAATCCAATGCATAATTATTATTGTCTTACTTAGATTAAAGTTAAATTTCTTTCACTTCTTTAAACATCCATTCAGTAATAATGACGTCAGTTAAAATTATGGTGTAATGACGCACGGTGGTGCAGTGGTTCACACTGTCTCCCCGTGTCAGCGTGGGTTTCCTCCAGGTGCTCCTGCTTCCTCCCACAGTCTAAAGACATGCAGGTTAAATGTTTTGCTTACTTGCCATTGCCTCCATTTGATGTCCCATAAACTCCACTGATTTCCTTAATTCCTCATTCGATCTCTTTAGCTTTTCCATGTCTCTTTTAGTAGCCATTCTGCCACAGATTAACTTGCTGCCTGATGGTAGTTGCTGGGCCTCGGCTGAGCCCGGAGCTGGCCTGATGGTTACTGAAACCTTGAGCCTGTCTCCAGCGTTGAGCCTGCGTGATGGCTGCTGGGCTCTGCTGAATCCCAAGCCTAGGCCGGGCCTGGTGGTCTTAACTTGGCCCACTGCTCAATCTGGTTTTGCAGATTTCACTTCGACGTGTTATAATAATGGCTTACAAATCACTAGTTAAAATTTGGTGGAGAAAATGGTGAGGATTGACAAGAGTTTAGGCAGATTGTTTTAGCTGGTTCCACATGTTGTTTACACGCCTGCTGCCTCAGCTACACTGCTGTATTCCAGTGGTGCAGGTAAGAGGGAGCTGGTCACTCTTTGTCCTCACAGTTTGTCCTTTCCTTGGGAAGTTAGCTGGCAGACTTTGTTTCTGGCTGCTTGTGCTAACTTGTTCACCAGGAACCTTCAGACGGGTCCTCTGCCTGAAGAAAGAGAACTCCTGAGTTTCTGCTGTGTCAGCAGACAGTGGAGTTCAGAGAGGATGCCTTTACACATCCAGATAAAAGTTGCAAATAAACAAATCGTGTGGAATCCAGTGATCCCAACACTGGTCTGTTTATCAGCAGGACTGGGGGAAAAACAACTGGTTTAATTTTTATGAATCTTGGAAGAAGGGTGAAGCAAAGTCCAAGTAAGAACCCATCAGAACGTGGAGTGGATCTTAATCATGGGGCAGATAGATGAACTATTTTCATGTATGATCACACTGTGACACAGGGCTTCTGGCCTTGGTCAACGTCTGTGCTCTCTGAGTGCCTTTCTAGTTTACAAAGTTATTTATAGAAAGTTTGAAGAAAGAAAGTTTGATCATTTTTACCTGTTTCAGCTGCACACTGTGACCTAACTGGTGCAAGTGTCATATAAACAAACAACCCACCTATGAGCTGTGGTCTCAGAGTAGCAACTGAAAAGAGGAGTGAGTAGGTCCTTATAGATTGTGCCAGTAAACCTGGAACTCCGTTAGCGCTTTTAGCACATCCGGTTCTCTCGTCTAAAAGTCAATACGTTTTTTGAATGGGATTTTGGTGAAATGCCTCAAATAAGGTCTGTGGTTAACAAAAGCTTAAGCGAGTTTCAGGTTTTGTTCTACGACATAAAACACGTCAGTAAATACCCTACTTGTGAATTTTGAAGCTTTTACGTGTCGTAAAAAAGGCGGTTGCTAACAAGTTGCTCAATACGACTACAAACCCTGTCGGGGACATTAAACGTCATCACCCCCGAACAGGCGAGAGTGCTGGCAGTCCGCCATTACAGCTTCTTATTTAGCTTAAACAGTCCGATTTCCCCATTATACAATGTTTTTAAAATAAAGCGGCCGAAATCAGTTGAAAGCTTAGTGGCGGTGACGTCAAGAGTCATGCGACCGTGGAGTAGTCATGTAGTCCGTTAAAGCCTAACGTTAGCTTTTTACTTCTGGCGATCGCATTTAAGCTTCAAATGCGGTATGAAAGGTGTTCATATGTGAAGATTATCTCGCTGAACAAAACCTGTAAGTATCATAAACTTGTGTTAGCCACAGAGCTTATTTTCTGACATAATCCAAAACGCAATGCAAAAATCACATTCGCTTTCGCTTCCGGGAACCAGCGCGATGCTAAACTTCCGGGTTTTGACGTCAGCCCTGGCACACTCTATTGATCACTCTCTCTCAGGTAATGCCTCATCTCAACCTTGTGAATCAGCCGTTCCTCCTCCATTGAGGCGCTGTCAATGTGAGCAACACAATAAAAATAGAAATAAAGTGTCCGTCAAAAGACAAAAGACAAAAGATGCAGCACGCTGCGGCGCAAAGTGTCATTTACAGGCAGTTCGGACAGTCCAAGAGAAAACAATGCAATCAAACTGACACTTGCTCGCGTCACATCCAGGACGCAGTGATACACCGTCATAATGACCTCACAAAATTTCACGCTATATGAAGTTAACTAGTTAACTGAGGTTCGGGAGCAGGGTCACGCCTCAACCACTCCTCTAATCACCTGACAAGCCTACTTATACCTGGCCAACCCATCCAGCCCCGTTTGTCTCAGATCTCTCAACCCCCACACTGAGTCTCCTTCTGCCCAGCATCCAGTGTACCCTCCGGACCAGCCTGCAGACGACATCCTCCATCCATCTTTGCCCCTCCCCTCTACATTCACTCACCATCAACATCATCTCATACCTCAGAACGTTCATTAAAATGTTTAACTTCATATTGTTGTGGCGTGATCCTTGCTAGTGAAACTATTGTTATCTTAGACGCTGTTGGTGGTGCGTCTTGGTTCCTTCACACCTATCATTGTCTCCGTCAAAGAAACGTCAGTGTGACCTCGAGTGCCATTTGAATATGATTTGCTCATATGGAAACACAATGTTTATGCTAGGTAATAAACCCCGCCCCCTCCATGTTAGTGGATGGATCATGGGCCAAAGTAAAAAATCAAAGTACACATCAACTTTTTTTTTTTCTAAAGATGCTTTCTGCCATTTAAGATTTTTTATCACACTGATGTTTGTTCACGTGTTTGTTTTTCTGATCACTTTGGTTTTAATTAGTGATTTGATGAAATAAAAGGGTTTGACATCATGATTGACAGCTGTGTGTGCCAGTCAGTGTGCTCGCAACCAATGGTGCTGCTTGTGATTGGTCGGATGGCAGAAACAAGATACTGCAGCTTAAGATGGCGGCGGCCATATCCGGGAAATTTTGGCTTCATGTTTGGACACTGGAGACGTGTCGTCCATCTTTATTTACAGTCACTGGTACAAATTTATTCATTTTATTATTTAACTGCAAATGAACCCTGAAACT
>NC_065508.1:1311771-1313240 GCF_006386435.1 Epinephelus moara | reverse complement strand
TGCCATCCTGACTGTCATGGCATACGACCGCTACGTGGCCATCTGCAACCCTCTGCGCTACACGGCGGTCATGACTCGGCCCGTCCGGCTGCTCCTCGTCACAGGAGCCTGGAGTTTTGCCGCCTTCTGCACACTACCAGCTACCTCCATGACCTGGCAGCGGCTTTACTGCGGCCCCAATGTGGTGAGGAATGGCTGGTGTGACCTGTCGTCTGTACGGTGCCTGGTGTGTGGTAACACCATCATAGATAACATTGTGTCCATTTCCTTCGCCATACTGGCGCTACTGACCACAGGAGTCCTCATCCTCACCTCCTACATCCTGATAGGTGTTTCCATATCGAGGATGGGTGTCGCTCAAAGGCTAAAGGCCTTCAGGACGTGTGCCGCCCACCTGACTGTGGTGTCCATCTCTTACAGCTCGGCCTCGTTTGTATACATCTCCTACAGGGTGGGAAACTTTTCACCTGAGGTACGAGACGAATCGTTCAGCTTTAATACTTACCTTTGCCTTTGCTGTAGTTTCATATATGTCTACCAAAAAATATTTTTAAGGTCCTGTGTTCAGCTCCAGTATTTATAACCTCTATGAAGATAGTAGAGGTGACAGGACAAGACTTTGGTTCTGGAGGTGTGCTGGTTTTGTGTTGTAGTCCAAGTCGTGCCAATCGCATATGAACAGCAGGTAAACAGTCAGTGCGGAGAGGCTGAATGCAGTAACTAAAATGTCTGACAATAAGTTTGTTTTAATTATAATTTTTAACAGTTATCCACATTCATATGCAGATTTCTGCTTATAGAGAGTGACTCAAATTACCCGTGATCAGAACAGGAAGTCTTTCCTTGGATATCCTCTGGCGACACCGGATCAGCCCGAAATATTGGCCCTCGTCACCAGAGGCTTTATCGTTGTCTGATTACAGTATTTAAAACAAGACTAGCGAGGAGTTTAAAGGTTCTTCTTTGACCTTGAAAGCAGCAACTTGAGAAAAATCTCCCCATTAGGTCCACCTTGAGTTTCCAAACCTCTCTACCACATCCTGTGGCCTCACACAGCAGATGGTACCTGAGCTGTCATTGACCTGTGTTTGAAATTTCTTTAACATAAAAGCAGAGACATTTTGTTGCATTGAAGGACCATAACTCTGGACACAGACCAGACCCACCACACAGATATCAGATGGCACATTGCTGTAAAGGCTGTGGGACGTTAAAGCTCAGATTCAGGGGCTGGTTGCACCAACAGGGCTTCTGCCTATAGCAGTATAGTATAGCAGTTCCCACAGTAAAAGTTGTGGATGGTCCCAACAGAAGCGTTCCATAGCGTCCCCATGTTTGGTCCCCCCTCTGTTGGGGTACCTAGCACACAGATCTGGTACTAAAAGGTGGAGCTAGAAACCCTGCAGTCTGATTGGTCAGTAGAGGACGGTCACTCTGGTTTTATGTAACCTCTGTTCATACATCAGTAA
>NC_065508.1:1300694-1311669 GCF_006386435.1 Epinephelus moara | reverse complement strand
TGCAGACTTCCATCTGTGTCACCGCTGATGAGGAAATACAGCGAGTGCTGGACGGAGCAGTGAGTGACAACAACCCCGCCCACATTTAAGAGGACTGTCTGAACAGACCGAGGGTCTAGGTACCATGTCTGAAGGGTCACTGCTGGTTCCAAAGGTGCTGGACTGAAAGGGTTTGGTGGAGGCGGGGCTTAAGTTGGTGCTCTAAGTCCGACCGAATAGTTACAATGGTTCCACTAGCTAGGCTTAAACATTGTTGGGCAAGTCGCTCTAAAAATGTAATACATTACTTATGACATTTTACCTTAATTTAAAAGTAATGTCACTTTAGAATATTACTCTCTATGTAGAGCAATAAGTTACTGATTACACTACTTTCACCAAAATAACTTTAGAAGAACAGCTCTGCATGTTGTCTCACAGCAGCTCCAGTTTATTACAGTTCAGCTCTGACCCATTCATGCATTCACACACAGTGGTCATTACTTTGGATTAAAATCTCCAGATTATATTAATAACAGTGTGATGATTAAAGAACAAATAAATGAATGAATGAATATCCTTGGACACAGGGAGGGTCAGACAGAGGATCAAAGTCTGATCATTATGAGATATGATAAATATTCCTCCAGGTGCTCCAGCTTCCTCCCACAGTCCAAAGACATGCAGGTTAACTGGTGACTCTAAATTGTCCGTAGGTGTGAATGTGAGTGTGAATGGTTGTCTGTCTCTCTGTGTCAGCCCTGTGATAGTCTGGTGACCTGTAACTTATCATTATTTCTGATTTTGTTTCAGGTTCGTATCATCGTGTCTGTGCTGTACTCCGCTCTGACTCCTTTCCTAAACCCCCTGATCTACAGTCTGAGGAACGAGGAGCTGCGAGAGTCCATCAGGAGGACTCTGAGCAGGTTCAGACCTGCTGCTGTGTTGCCCACAAAGGACGTCCACACAGTGTCCTGACTGGGAGAGGAAAGCTGTTTCATGTCCATTTGGGGTTAAGAGACTGTCTCGCACTAAAACTTATTTAGAAACCATCAGCCCAGTCTCCAGAAGAAAATGTTGGCAATGTTGGTTTCTGCAAACCATGACTGTTACATTTGTATGCTTCATACAGATCACTTTGAGACTATGGAACAATAATACTGATTGGGTTTTACTAACCTGTGGCTCTTCACAAGCAGCTTATTAGGCACCAAATGTGAATGGTTTGTAGTGACATGTCGCTGTTTTTTACACACTTTAACCACAGTGCAACTTCCAACCAAAGTTTAAATGTATCACTTACATAATGTCAAGTGTCTGTGGTTTGTAAAAAACGCACAGCGTCAGCATTTTCTCTTGTGTTTGGGTCGGCATGATTATTAAATCAGTCTTTTGTATGCTGAGCCAATCACATGTTTGGTTAGCTGTTTATTTATCAACAAACTTACTAATTTACTACGTTTGCATTGAACGATAACTTCTTAATTATCATTTGAGTTAAATATGTTATCAACAGAAATATTTTCCTCACACATGAATGGATGAAGCAATATTAAAATAAATGTAAGTCGCTTTTAAAGCTTGTGTGAATACGTCTCATTGTTTATGTCTTATGTCAGTGTTTTTCTATCAACACCTCCTGCTGCCAGAAATGTCTTTGTAACCTGTGTGACACCTTTAATGACATCAGGAGCTCCAGGTGCTCAGTTACAGCCAATCAAGGTCTCAATCAGGCAGCTGACTCCCTGTGACGTCCTCGTCACACTCTGCGGTCAGAGGGCTGCAGACCATCCGCAGATCCCTCACCTTTAACTCACAGTTACTCAGCAGTGTAACTAAGAGTCCAAGAGCCATACTTCAGCTCCCTCCTCCTGGGATCCAGGGCCCGTATTCCTAAAGATTCTGAGAATCCTCTCAGAGAGCTCCTAACTTAGCCTAAAAATTCCCAGCAAGGAGTCTTAGCTTACGAGTGATTCCAGAACACTCTCAGAGAACTCTGAGCAAGGAATGGACAGAAGCTCCTATCTTAGTGAGGAGGTGTGGTTGACCCCGTTGCTAGGTATGAGTCATCATTTCCAAAGCTGTGATTGGTTGATCCTAAAAGCTGGATAAAAAACTTACTTTTGGTGATAATTGATAAACTTAATTATGGAATCTAATCTTATGAAGACTGTGTAATTGTAAATAACATATCACATAAAAGAAAATACATGTTAAATGAATAGTAAACTGTACTATAAAATAATCCTACTGAATGCCCACATATTCACATAGTGATGGTTATATTAATTTGCTTTTATTAATTGCATGCTTTTGTACTTTCAACTATCAACATCTCAACTTAATTTGGTATTAACGAGTGTAACACAACACAGCTTTCATCAATGTCCTTGATTGCTGACAGGTGTATAAGAAGTAGGCTTGTCTGGCTTTTACATCTGCTACAAACTAGTGAACAACAATGGAGAAAAAAAGAACAAGAAAACCCAACTGGACCGAGGAACAGTGTTTGCTTTTGGCTCAATTGATCAATGAGCATAAAAGTGTTTTGAGGGGTAAATTTAGCCCCAGTGTCACAGTGCAAGCCAAGAAGCAAGCCTGGGACACTATAGCACAACAGATAAATGCCTCCTTTCCGTTGGTTGTGCGCACAAGTGAGGATTGCGAGAAGCGGTGGTATGTGTTGCAGTCAAAAGCAAAAGAGGAGATTGCGGCACAAAAACGTGAAGCTTCACGCACAGGTGAGTGATATACCACTTCCTTACACCTGCTGGCAAAGTTAATTTAAATGCCTAATTATTGTGTATATATTGATTTACTGGATTTCCTGTTAGGGGGTGGACCACCTTCTAAGCAGCTGTCCCAGGTTGCAGAAACAGTATTTGATATACTGGGGCAGTCAGAAGTTGGCATCACCGGGCTGAGGGAAGGCATTGACTCCTCAATGTTGCAGGCCATTGAAATGCAACAATGGTAGAACAAATGAGTTTTCATATATCAAGAGGCAGGAAAACAAAATATTAAGCACAGTGTTTATACATTGCATAAACCATTTAGCGTATTGCTTGTGCATGTTCCTTCTACTAAATCAATTAAAACAAAACAATAATTAAACTAAATGTGTTCCCCTTTCTGTAGCATGGAGCGATCAGAGGAACCGGGCCCCTCAACATCACAGGTGTACGACCATCAGACAGAGTCCAGCCTGCCCGCTGCTGCCGCTCAAACACCATCCCTGCCTGCTGCACCTGCTGCTCCAACACCATCCCTGCAGGACAGAAGATTAGAGTTGACGATGGATGTCTTAACGCAGCAGAAAAGAGTTCTCTGCCTACAGGAGGAGTACTATAGACTGAAAATTCAGTTCCTACAAAATAAATTGAGTGACAAATAGATATTGTGTCTTTGAGTAATGTGTCATGTATGTAACTATTGTAAGTGATGTTTGGTAAAACTATGTGGTACATTGATTAAATGCATTCACACATTTTCTAATTACATATATTTTCTAATTACATATACTGTAACTTGCCTGAAATGTAAATTTGTAAAGTGGCCTCTGTAAGATAGTCCACTTTGAGCCAAGTTCCCCTGTGGAAAGTCAATGTTTTCTTCACCACCACCACCATCATCATCGCTCTCCTCGTCACCATCACCCTCAAGAGGTTCTGCAATCTGCCGAGCCTTGCAAATGTTGTGCAGTATTGCACAGGCCACGATGACTTTGCAGACTTTATCAGGGGTCAGCCGCACCTCTCCATGGAGGACATGAAAGCGTCTCTTCATTTGGCCAATGCCACGCTCCACAACTGCCCTTGTTCTCTTATGGGCCCTACAGACATAATTAAACATTATACATTATGTACATTATTTGATGGAAATATCTAGGATAATCCAACATGCAATTTACATTTTATGTCCATGCATAATTCTATATTGTTTGGGTTACCTGTTGTAGTTTAGTTGCGGCCCTTGGTGTGGCTGGAGGTAAGGTGTTAGGAGCCATGGTTTGCATGGGTAGCCACTGTCCCCTAACAAGTGGCAATTGGCTGGCACATAATGTCCCTCGAAAAGCTGTCTGAGACCACTCTCAGAGAGCATTCTGGCATCATGTGTTGAGCCTGGCCATTTAGCAACAATGTCTAAAATTTTGTAGTCAGCACTGAAAACAAGCTGAACATTGATGCTGTGAAATCTTTTCCTGTTCACAAAGATGGCTTCATCTTCTGATGGTGCAATTATTCTGACATGTGTCCCATCAATTACACCCACAACACCAGGGAATCCTGCAATGTCCATAAATGCCCTTTTGTGGGCTTGCAAAGTGCGGGCATCCAGTGGAAATTTAACAAATTGTGTCACAATGTGAGGTTGTGACAATGCTGTCAATGTTTGATTGATGACCCTGCTGATGGAGGGTTGTGACAGACCCAAGTCATCACTGCTGCATTGTTGCATTTTCCCTGTTGCCAAATACCTCAAGGTTGTGATTACCTTCATTTCAGGTGATATGGCATTGTGGCGTTGGGTAGGAGAAGTCAGTGCATCTCTAATGAGATCGACCACAAAAACAATGCCGGCGCGATCCAATCTGTAGCGTTTTAATAATTCACCGTCTTCCAGTGTTTGGAGAATATCTCTCCTGCCTCTTCCCTCCGCCATTTTGTCCTCTGCTTAGGGAACTCCTAAGCTGCTTAAAAGTCCTCTTCCCTGCTCCTAATAGATCTCACCTTAGGAGCACTCTTAGGAGCTAGGATTCTTTTGGAATAGCTTTTATCTTTACTAGGATCTACTCTTAATTTTTAGGAGAAATTCTAAGAAAACACCAAGATTCTAAGAATTTTCTTAGAATTTGGCCACTAGGAGCAACTCTTTGCACTAAGAATCTTTAGGAATACGGGCCCAGGTCTCCTCTGCTTGGTGGCTCTGCAGGTGCTGAATAACGGCTCGTTAGCTGTGTGAGCTACACCTGGTCCGTCTCCCTCACTTTCCAGTCTGTCTGTCTGTCTGATTTGCAAAGTTCATTGTAGGTTTGTGATATCACAGCTTCCTTTGGAGCGTCTGGCTCTCCACATTTTGGGGTTCATCTTTGCAAATCTTTAAACAACTGCAGACACTGGACATCTTGCAAGTGAATCTTCTCACTAAGTGTAAATGTCTTTGTCTGAAAATAGTTAATAAATAATGTTAATGCCAAATAAATCATGATGGATTACTAGATCTTAATTTTTGCGCTATTTTGGATTTTTGGGGTGATTCAGTTTTTGAGCATTTGAACACTGATTTATACATCGATTACCATGGCAACAGTTTGGGTCAGTCCTGAAGAATATTGTTCAAACAAAAAATATAACAGTATTAGAAATGATGTTTCATTACATCCAGATGTGTCAATGAGAAAATTTGATTAGAAACTTAAAACATATTTATAATTGAGGATGATCTCAGTCTTACAGTCGTCAAAGTTAAAACAAAGAATGGAATCAACACTTTCTTTGAGCTTATAAACTGCAGGATCAGAACTGTTGCAAAATCTGTTAAATTCAAGGTAACGTCAAATAAAAATCTTAATATCTTAAATTCGGCTAAACTTGTTCATGTCACGGAGAAATGTGCATCAAACTTGAGGTGCTTGATTAACGAGACCTTCATCAGCTTTGTGTGTATTTATTTATGGAAACTTTTCACGTCCATGACTTTGTTCTTTTGAAACACGCTGACAATCTTCTGCCGGAGCTCTTTACACTGCAGCCCGTAGATGATGGGGTTCAGGGCCGGGGGGAGGACGTGGAACATGACCGACGCCACCTTCCCATTGTCCGCCCACTCAGGCCGACGGTGCATGATCATGGGCGTGAAGCTCGCCACCAACATGATGAGGTAGACGGCCAGGTGGGTGGCGCAGGTCTGCAGCGCCCGACTGTTCAGCACCCTGTTCTTGTTGCTCAGACACACAATGGTGATCCTCAGGTAGGTGAGCGTGACGCTGCCGAGGGAGGAGCTCAAGATGACCACGGCGCTGCCGAGGCCATAGATGTGATTGATGAGAAGATTTTGGCAGGAGAGCTTAAACAAGGAGGCGTTGTCGCAGAATGGGTTAATTATTAGCCGCCTGCAGCGCGTCAGGCGGATAGTGAGACCCAGGAGGATGGCGACAAAGATGAAGGCCGCCACCCACGCCCCCGCTGACAGCTTCACCACCATCCTGTTGGTCATGATGGTGGCGTATCGCAGGGGGTTGCAGATGGCCACGTAGCGATCGAAGGCCATGATCATGAGCACCGTGTGAGAGGTGCCTGCGTGAAAGTGAGCGCAGAACGCCTGGATGACACAGTCGATGTAATGAACGTAGCGCTCTGTGACTGGAGTAAAAACGTCACTTAACAAGCGAGGGATGACGGCCGTCGCCCCGAAGACATCGTTAATGCTCATGTTGCAGAAGAGCAGGTACATGGGCTGGTGGAGGCTCCGCTCCATGGTGATCAGGACCACCAGGCTGATGTTGGACACCATGATGAAGATGTAGATGAGGAGGAGGAGGATGAAGGCAGGAACAGAGGACTGGGGGCTGACCTTTAACCCCTCGATGGATATGACATCCATATTGAAGGTTTCGTTCTCCATTCTGCAGAGGGACGATCCTGCAGAGGATCAGAGACAAAGAATTCAGTCATCACTTTGCCCGATAACAAACCTGATCTGTCAGAGTGATGATGATGATGATGATGATGATGATGACGACAGGATAATCCATCAGTGGTTCATGCTCTGCGACGAAACCACAGTGCAGTTGCTGGAAGCACTGTTGGACAGACGCCTGCCAAGCTGCAGTCCACCGTTGAAGACAAACAAACAACAAAAACGGAAGGCATAAAAAATCAAAGTCCAGGCACTCAGGTCGGATTGGAAAAATTAAAAAGCCTTTATTTAATGGGCAGGAGTCATTAAAAACACCAACGCGTGTCGGCTTGCACCTTCCTCAGGGTGTATGAAGACAAGAGAGCAAACAAAGCAATTATAGTTGCAGTCACTTCAGCTGTGAATCATTCAGTCTGTGCCATTTTCTTTTAGGCCTCTAGGAGGCCTCAGTCAAGATTTAGTACAAGAAGACTGTAAGATTGTAACTTCTGGGGGATCAAACAACAAACTTATTGAGCCCCTCTCACAGACTGTCAAATCTTAACTAAATAAGAATAATGTAAACAGAATAGAATCCACAATAGAAACCATACGAGAACAACAGACAACAAAAACGTTTGATTTTTAGCTGCCAGTTTCTCTTGTTCTACCGACCAGTGCCACCAAAAGCACTTGTTTTTCACTGAGTCATTGTTGAGTTTTAGCGGCTTTTTAGCCACCAGACGACCTCAACCAGGTTCTGTGAACCAAAACACAATCTTGCCTAAAGAGAACCACATGTTAACCACAGGGTTGTTACAAAATAAAGTTGTCAAGTGTCTGCTACATAACAACGTACAAATGTAAGGTATCCATGGTTTGCAGAAACGTACATGTATTCTGCTGATGGAGGTGAAAAGCAGCAAGTTAAAAGAACAAAGGAAAGTGAAAACTAAATCATGAAACACGTGTGAAGTGTAATGTAGAAGACAAAAGTCAGACACAACATGTGGCGTGACGCTGATGGTTTTTGATTTACTGCACGAGGATGTTTTAACAGGAACATATTGCTCACAAAGTCTCAGTAAAAACTGTGATTAGTTATGAACTGAAATTTTGGTTAAAGTAAATGAAACTAAACAGTAATTTTGAATTTAAAAAAGCAGTAATAATATTGTAATTGATAGAAAAAGCAGCTCTAATACTGTAATACTGTACTGACATTCAGTAATCACACTGATTGAAAAATACAATAACAACACTGCAATACTGCAGCTGACCTGCAAACTCCACACAGAAGGGCTCCTCCACCTGAAGGAACCCTCTTGACAATGCCAACCACTGCACCAGCGTGCTTCCACAGTAATAACACTAACTGGAAAATACAGTTACAATACTGCAGTTACAAATACTACCACTGTACTGTAATTGGAAACACAATAATAATGCTGTAAATAAAAATCCACATAAATAAAACCAACGTACTAGCACCTGTTAGTGACTCTAAAATCTACAGCAACATTTTTACAGTGAGACAACATGTCCTCACGTCACGTCTTCCTGAATCAGACCCCAGTCTGGTTTTATGTGAATTCTTTCAGGTCCTTTATTTTAGTCACAAATTTTGACTCATCAGACTCAGACTCAGACTCAGACTCAGATTTATCACCCTGCAGGATTTTTACTTTAAATCTGCCTCAGTGTTCAGTGTGTACAAGAAACATATTGAAGGCAAGATTCTGATGATCCTGCACATGTATGTAAAGACTTCAAATGTTAAGGGTCACATGATCTCTCTCATCAGCACTGTCACATTAAATCAGAGTCACAAAACTAAATAATTTCACTGCAGTTACAGTTCAGTGTCACACTGTACTGTCTGAACTTGAGACGACACATTAGAAACAAAACAGATTTCAATTAAACAAATGGAGGCACCATGCAAAGCACAGAGTTTTAGCTCCTTTATGTTTTATATGTAATCTGTTGATACATCCAAGTGTCCTGCTGCAGCTTTGATAATCTGTGTTTTATCACTGCTGTGCACAACATATCTTCATCTTATTACATCGACACTGATGTTCAGTTAACTGAGCTGTGAGTAATCGTCCTGCATGTTTCACCATGATGTCTTTCAGCTCTGCCTCGTCACTGCAGCTCCACTCAGAGGCCGACCCTCCTGTTAGATCAGTTAATAGTATAAAATGATGTGAGTTCAGACTGTTGTGTCACCTTTAATGACGACAAAGACGTCGTGAAAATGTTCCAGACTCCAGTTCTTAGTCTTGTGAGTGAGTCTGGAGACAAACAGGATCTGAATCAACCTGTCACAGATGCTGTTTATACAAACCAGGACCAATCAGGAGACGAGTCGCCACAACGACCAAAGAACTGACAAATTAAATATATTTTTTATTTGCTGTTTATTCCGCAGTTTAAAGAGAGGACACCCAGAGTGAGTGCTGATAGCACCATGAAACTTCGCCGGGTGATTAAATACATTAATATTTTGTGTTACAAGTTCTCTGAAATGTTACAGTTGAAATTGCAAATGAGGCGTTTTCTCATTCTGCACTAGTTTGCATATGTTTACAGAACAAAACATTGGATCCAACTGAATAAGACTGAACACTGGATAAAGTCAGGTTCAAAATTCTCACATTTCACTTTGTCGTCATGTACGGAGTGAAAAGTCTTTACAGAGGAAGTTTCAGGTATCCGTTTTATCACTCAATAAATTATATAACACTGTCAACAACCAAAAAAATCTATTCTCACCATATTTTTAGTGATAAAAAGTTGTATAAATCAGGCTGTGAATGACATATGAGCAAACTAACCTCTGTAAAAACCTTCAGAATACAGACAGGAGTGAAACTGGGATGTCTGGTGGATGTGAGAGCTGCTGAAGTGCAGATTTATGACTCAGAGAAAAAACTCACTCTGAGAAAACAGCCTTTAAATATATGGAAGGATGCATATGGTCAAATCCCAAACATTTTCAGATCAAAATTAAGACAACAGAGTCACATAAAACATATCACCATGTAACTTCCCCAATTTAAAACTTATATTAGAACAGTTCCCCCACTTTTTTGTTTTAACTCTAATTAATTAAAATCAAATTTCCAGAACAGAAACCTGAACTAAAAAGAACACATACATGTGGATTTTGGACATTTTCTTTCCTCTTGTCTGAAGCAAAATAAATTCTCCTAAAATCTCAAAACTGAGCGATGCATGCAGAGACTGTTTTCAGCTGAGGGTGTCTCGACTGAAATGTTTTTTTTTAACAACAAAAGTTTTAATATTTTACACAAAGCAGGTTGAAATCATCCAGTACAAACTCAGTCGCAGTGAAACATCTGACAGTTCAGACACATTCAGTGAGCAGTGGGAGACATCACCGATAGACTGTGTGTGTGTGTGTGTGTGTGTGTGTGTGTGTGTGTGTGCCAGGTTTACCCCTGTGGATGTGAGCGTCCTCCAGTCAGACCAGAGCTGAGCTGACAGACACTTTTTATAATGTGTCTCCTGTTGCTCAACAGTTTGTCACCAGGCAACTGTTGCTGTCGACTTGGTGTCAGCATCATTGTGTATGTTGTCGACTCCACATCCATTAAACTCAGAGTCTCTTTTCACCATTTGATATATAATGAATAATTAAAAACATTAAGGATCCTTAAAGTGACTATTATCAATATTTCTCTAACAGTGTATGCAATGTGTTGGGTGCAACCAAATCACCACAGTATTGGTGTTGGTATTGCACGTTACTGCAAACCACTGATGTGTTACATTAGTACGTTTCTTCATTTTTTTATGTTTCACTTTTTAGTTTTCTGTTGTGACCAGAGCTGGACTGGGACAAAAAATCGGCCCGGGCATTTTGAGCCTAGACCGGCCCACCAGGTATTGATGGNATCCTTAAAGTGACTATTATCAATATTTCTCTAACAGTGTATGCAATGTGTTGGGTGCAACCAAATCACCACAGTATTGGTGTTGGTATTGCACGTTACTGCAAACCACTGATGTGTTACATTAGTACGTTTCTTCATTTTTTTATGTTTCACTTTTTAGTTTTCTGTTGTGACCAGAGCTGGACTGGGACAAAAAATCGGCCCGGGCATTTTGAGCCTAGACCGGCCCACCAGGTATTGATGGAAAGACAATGAAGCCTATGAATGAAAACAAACTTTCTTGTGACACCGCTTGTACACTGTCTTGTTGGTGTATATGTACTTGTCTAATAAATTTAAACCTACACCATCCTCCCAGTCCCATTATTCTATACAGTACTTACTTAGAGGAACCCAAAAGGCTGCTTGGTCTAGTGAACCTCCTGAACAATGAACAACGTATGGGATCCTGAAAA
>NC_065508.1:1291182-1297851 GCF_006386435.1 Epinephelus moara | reverse complement strand
CTTCCTGTCAACGTGACAGATCAGAAGCACAGAGAGTTGTTGACTAGAGATGATACACCGTCTCATGGTGGTCACTTCCTGTCAACGTTACAGATCAGAAGCACAGAGAGTTGTTGACTAGAGATGATACACCGTCTCATGGTGGTCACTTCCTGTCAACGTGACAGATCAGAAGCACAGAGAGTTGTTGACTAGAGATGATACACCGTCTCATGGTGGTCACTTCCTGTCAACGTTACAGATCAGAAGCACAGACAGTTGTTGACTAGAGATGATACACCGTCTCATGGTGGTCACTTCCTGTGAACTGCCAGCTTTTTACAACGTTACAGAACGGAGCGTCGACAGTTGTTTGTTTCAACTCGTCTCATCGTGGAGCTTTGGTCTGAACTGGTTTTAAAACTACAAAGTAAATCTGTAATCTCATATTTCACTTTAAAGAAAAACGTGCAGATTTAAAGTAAGTATTAATGTGAAAAATAGTTAACAATTTTAATCTAAAAAGTGGTGCGCTACGTACAATAACCTTAGAAAAGGTTACTAATCTCACAAACTTTTTCTGCCGCAGCAGGTTGGAAAAAAAGTCGTCCACACAAAACTGCAGTATGAATATTAAGTTTAATGTGGTCATTGTCATGCTTCTGATTTCCTGCAAACAATGTAAAATTCTACTTTGTAACATTTACTTAAAACTTCTTTGTCTGTAACCAGGCCGAGTAATTGAGAGGATCATGATTTAGTTCTCTCATCAGACTTGTTAAGTCTCTATTAGAGAGAAAAAGTCTGGTGTCATCTGCAAAGAGCAAAGGAAATATAGTATTAGATACAGCAGCAAGATAATTAATATAAATTCGGAATAATAAGGGTCCTAATATGGATCCTTACGGGACACCACATTGTATTACATTTCTTGTTGACTTATGACCATAAATAAGAACATATTGTTTTCCATTAAAAACATAATTACAGAGCCTTTTTTAAACATTACCTTTGAAAGCCATATCTATGCATTATAAATAAATGTGGAGCCAGAAAATTAACAGTCCGATGAGCAGTTGGATTTAATGCCACTTTGTTTGATTTGTACTTATAAAATGACATTGTTTTCGGCCTGATAACTTTTAATACTTAAAAAATAATGTTTGCAATGTGCGACCATATTTATTTGACTCATAAAAATGATTTTTGCAAATGTTCTTGGAATTTCATTTCCAAAATTTTAGCCCAGTGTTATATTTATAATAAATAAAGGCAGGAAACTTAATTTCATAAATAAATATTGTCTCTTTATTATTGGACACATACCTGACCAACTGCAGGACAACATGAGGCACTGTAATCATTTCTTTGTCTGAACAGTGTTGAGTTAAAACACATCTATATTTCAGTACTTTGGAATAAAGAGGTGTGAAACTGTTATCCAGACTAATAACTCTACTATATTACTTCCCATAAAGTACCTAAGTACCTAATCATGTTTGAAACTGGGTCCATGGGCAAGACTTGACACCGTGGTGTGAACAGTGAGGCATCCTGGGAGGTTCTTTCTTTCGGAGAACAAAGGATGGGACACCTTCACATGTCCAGTAGGTCTGCACAAATGACAAATCATCTGTGGTCCAGTGACTCCCAACAACAGAAACACCAGAAATGAGACAACAGGCTGACTGCAGCACGTCAGCAAAATCTTTTAGCATCAGATTTTTAAAATACATGAAAAAATGCACTGCAGATGAATATTAGCCTGTGTGGCTAAATCTGGCACGTTTACATGATGGACTCAAGTGCTCAAGTTAAATAATGTGCACTGACTCTTCTTAAATATAACAAACACTTTTTATTCCAGGGTCACTGGGGTTGATTCATTCTTTATTCTTCCACCAGTTTGTGTCAGACTGAGGAATTTTAAATTCTACCAACAGTGGAATTTATCAGCTTTTTATTGCCATGTCCTGATGTTTGCTCTTAGTCAGTTCACCGCTAACACTGTTATTTTTTCCTGTTAAATATGATCATAAGTTTTTGTCTGACCGCTTTGATTTGCAGTCCGTAGATAACGGCGTTCATGGAAGGAGGAACCACGTGGAACATGATGGACGCCAGCTTCCTGTGGTCTGATAAGTGAGGGAAACGATGGAGGATGATGATGATGGCACCCGACACAAACATGATGATGTATACGGCCAGGTGGGTGGCACAGGTCTGCAGCGCTTTGCTGTTCAGCACCTTGTCCTTACTACTCAAACACACCATGGCGATCCTCAGGTAGGTGAGCGTGACGCTGCACATAGACACAAACAACATGACCATGGCGGTGCTGAGCCCGTAGATGTTGTTGACAATTATGTTTTCACAGGACAGCTTAAACAATGAGGCGTTGTCGCAAAATGGGTTGAGTACAACCTGCCTGCAGCGTGACAGGCGAACGCTGAGGCTCACAAGGATTAAAATCAAAAAGAAAACTACCGCCCAGGCCGACACCGACAGCGCCACCACCATCCTGTTGGTCATGATGATGGTGTATCTCAGGGGGTTGCAGATGGCCACGTAGCGATCGAAGGCCATGATCATGAGCACTGTGTGAGAGGTGCCTCCGTGAAAGTGAGCGCAGAACGCCTGGATGACACAGTCGATGTAATGAATGTAGCGCTCTGTGCCTGGAACAAAAATGTCACTCAACAAGCGAGGGATGATGACTGTTGCTCCAAACGCATCATTAATGCTCATGTTGCAGAAGAGCAGGTACATGGGCTGGTGGAGGCTCTGCTCCATGAAGATCAGGACCACCAGGCCGATGTTGGACACCATGATGAAGATGTAGATGAGGAGGAGGAGGATGAAGGCAGGAATGGAGGACTTAGGGCTGACCTTTAATCCCTCCAGCTGTAAAACATCCATATTTAAAGTGTTGTTCTCCATTCTGCAGACGGAGGATCCTGCAGAGGATCATAGACAAAGAATAGAGTCAACACTGTAACAGTTATTATCATGCATGATGGTGTTAATGATTCATAAGATGGTAAACAAGTGCAGCTTTGAGGAAGCAACACGTCTGATGATATAAAAAATAAATGACATGAGTGTAAAGTATCTTCTAATCCCAAATTTTAATGTGTACCCCTACACCTTGTTTTGCATGGTTGGTTGGATGTAATGCCAAATTCATGGAAACGTTATTGGAGACAGCTTAAAACAGTGATTTGAACATGTCATGTTTAAACTTTTGTTCAGTGCACGTGTTCTTCAGATTAGGTTTTGTTGTAAAGCAGTATATTTGTCCGTGTTTTCAGATACAAATTATCACTGTTACATCTGATTTAAAAATGCTCACTCTGGGATTTAGACAGAAAAATACATCTGCTGATTTCTCTTTGGCATTGTTCACTATTACTGAGTCAATGTGACCTCAGTGTACACGTAAACTAGAATTACGTCCTTATGGTTGTGCGCCTCTGTGCATCAGGCAAGTTGCAGTTACAGTTTACATTCATGTCTCAAGATCTATACAATCAGCACAGTTTCAAGATTAGAGTCACCAATTCAGTATCTGACCAAATGTCTCCCCTTCTGTTCCTGAGATATGACGTTAAAACATGATGATGTCACAGTCAAGCTGACCTTTGACCTTTTGACCTTCATTAATTTATCCTGTTAGACATTTGTGTGAAGATTTGTCATAATTACTGAAAGAATTCTTGTTTCGTCAGGTCACAGTGACCTTGACCTTCGACCACCTATTTGTAATTTGTTCATCCTTGACTCAAAGTTGACGTTGGTGCCAAATTTTAAGAAATCCCCTTAAGGTGCTCTTGGGATATCATGTTCATGAGAATGAGATGGATGCAGGGTCACACTGACCTTACACCACCAAATTCTAATCAGTTTATTTTTGAGTCGAAGTGGACATTTGCGCCAAATTGGAGGAAATTCCCTCATGACCCTCTTGTGAGTTTTCATTCACAAGAATGAGACAGGGGCAAGGTCACTTTGACCTTTTGCCTTTGACCCCCAAATTCTAATTTATTCATCCTTGATTGAAAGTTGACATTTGTGCCAAATTTGAAGAGATTCCAAAGAGGTGTTCTTAAGATGTCACATTCACAAGAATGAGATGGACGCAAGGTCACAGTGACCTTGACGTTTGACCCACAAACATTACAATCTAATTAGTTAATCTCTGCGTACAAATGGATGTTTGTGCCAAATTTGAAGAAATTCCACGAAGGCCTTCTTGAGACATTGCATTCATGATTGCATTCATTGACCTTGACCTATGACCAGCAAATTCTAATCGAATTGATCTTTAAGTACAAATTCATTTGTCTTTCCAATCAAACCTTTCATCGTTTATACACAGCGTCTTTAATATGTTCATCATGCCTCATGTGATGTTGCTTTAAAAATTAATTATAAATGTTTTAACAGATTAAAATTAATGTTCTTCAAAGTAACAAGCAAAACAAGGGCTAAAGATTATCACCCATTCTTGAGAATTGGGACAAAATGTCCTGCAAAAAAACAAAAACAAATTTGGTTTCAGGGTCGAACAGGATTAATAAACATGAAGGAAATATTATTTATAAAACATTTTGACCTGCTTTTATTTTTGACCTCTAAACTTGCCCTGTGCCAGAAAACAGCCTCGTCCCAGACAGAAATTCACAACTTCACTCTAAACATTAAAAAATACATTAAAAGCCTTCAAATCTAAAACTAACGCACTGTTTTAATTATTTTCATTTACAATATTTTTTCTTGAAAATGTTCACCTTCTAAATCCCTTCAAAGATACGTCCCAGATTTTTGTCAACTCTGTCAGATTTCTACAAAAATATAATTTAGAGTCAGAATCAGAAATACTTTCTTGATCCCTGTGGGAAAATTCTGATTCTCTACAGTCACTCAGATATGAAGTAAGAAGAAGATATAAATATAAAGAAATTAAAATAAAATGTAAATAGGAATAAAATGTGTTTATGCTGTTTAACACTAAGATATTAAATATAAAAATATCTTCACTGTGCTGAGACTGTAAGTGTGAAAACATATACAGATATGTGCCACATTACACTGTATAAACTACTGTTACATTCAGAAATATAAAATATGTTTTATGCTTTAATGTTCACTACAATATATACATCAATACAATAAAATATGAATAAACATAAGAAAGACATGAGCTACATCACGAGGACTCCTGTCTCACTTCCTGGCTTTAAAAATGTGTGAATATTGCTCAGGTTCTGGACTGCTTTCTATTTTATGATACATTGATTAGATATTATTTCTATCAGGTGTGTCTCAACCATGACAGGTTGACTCCGCTGGCCTTCTGAATCCAAACTGAATAAGAATTACGGTTTAAAATTAATGCTTTGATGAGCATTACAAGAACTGTGAACAGCTCTGACAGTAGACTGCTGTGAGATTAATAAATAAAGAACTTTTTGTAAACTGTCAGATTTTCCCTCTAACATCCATAATGTCTGATATGTAAGACCAAGCTCAGTCACTGGGAGGTCGGTCCATTACGAGGTTTAACAGTAAAGACTTTGATGTTTTAAAATATATCTTTCAGCCTGACTGAAGAGTGAAAATAAAGAAAACTAAATAAGGTGTTACACAGGACAGAAGCAGAGACGAGAAGACAATATAATGTATGAGGGTTTAATTATTTAAGAAAATTAATAATATAATACTGATTATAAATATTTAGTTCATTCAAATATCACAGTTTTCTTTTTCAACAAAGCCACAGCAAGTGTGTGTGTGTGTGTGTGTGTGTGTGTGTGTGTGAGCTTTACCTCTTGACATGAAGCTCCTCCAGCCAAAACAGATACCAACTGGCAGCCATCTTTTATAAGCCGACTGAGACGCTTCTGGTTCTCCAATCAGGCGTTCACAGCCCTGACGACCTTCATCGTTACGCAGATAGTTAACCTGAAGTTTTTATTTCAGTCATCTTTATTCAACTTCTGTAAACTCAACCCGATCACCAGGGAGTATTCCACCAAGCAGGCTAAAGGCAAATCCAGGCTTAAATGGCCAAGTCTGGCTAATGTGAGCCAGACTTGTCAATAGACAAGAACAGACACCTAAAAGACAGTTCTGCCAGTGCTTTACACACTCACAACTGTCATGATAAATGTAGATAAATATGTGATATTTATAATAATATGATAAATATATGTATGTGTAACATCTTTAATCAAAAAACATTAACTATAAAAAAAACAAATTAAAATGTAATAAAAATGAGATAATTTAAAAAATCACTTACAACAGTATAGCCAAAATCAAACTAACAACAACAACAACACTATAATACAATGAAACTGAGGCATTAAAAAAAGATCGTACATGAATATGTGATTGCCCTCCCATCCCCACCCTGCTCTGTTTAAAATTGACCTATGGCTGAGTCCCACTCTCAAACACGATGAGCCAATCACAGTGCGTATAGCCATTCCCATACACTTGGACATTCTCTGCCTGGACGTCCATTGAAATGCATTACAGAAAGTCAGTTTGTTCGGTTTTATGAGCTTTTTCTGAGATTTGAAGTTTAAAAATGGTCAAACGGTGTGCATGGGGTACATGCAACTCTGACACAAGGTATCCTGAGAGGCTGGGCGACCAGGTGTATTTTTACACTTTAAAACCACA
>NC_065508.1:1277656-1291078 GCF_006386435.1 Epinephelus moara | reverse complement strand
TTTGATGGTGATGGCAACCAGATGCGGTTCACAAGCGTACACTGTGACCTGTAAATTTTGGCTTGTAATTTAAGCTTTTCATCGACCTTCTCAACAATAAAATGATGAATATATCCCTCCAATGCGTAGTTTAGGCCCTTTTGGTTACTTCTCAATGACATCTGATCGTTATGTCCCCAAAAATCATCAGTAGCCTCCTGTGAAATGCCGTGTACTGTGACACCTGCCATAGCACCAGTCACTGAATGTTGATAGTTTGTCCGAGTGAGTGGAGGGGGGCGTGGCTTAGCCATAGGTCAATTACTGGCTTTGTCTTTGTTATGTGTGAATATCATGTTGTTTATCATGTAAATTTACAAAAAAAATTTTTGGCTTGTCAGTTTTAATTCCACTGTGATTTTAATTGACCCCAGGAAGAACAGTTGCTGCTGAGGCAGTGTCTAATCGGGATCTGAAATGAACAAATAAACAGCACAGCAGAGACTGAGCTTGAACCACAGTTCTTCTGAGCCAGGCTCATCCACAGCAGACAACCACCAGCTGGGTCATTATACGAAAACCTGCCATTTTGTGTCCCGCGAACAAAACTGTGCTATAAATGTCAATAAACAATAAATACACTATAATCATTTTAGAATTTATTCACTATAATCATTTTAGAATTTATTTTCCATGATATCTCTTGTAACATTAAAACAATGTAAAAGTTAAAAACATAAACTATCATAAAAACATAAACTTATATATAAAGCCTCAAGTGTCCTTTCATTACTTGTGAATGGGTTTTATTCTTAATATCTGTAAAATGTTGTAAAAAACATCAATTTAGTCGGGTTGCCAGGGAGTCGTCAACCCTGTTACTGTTAATGAAAACACCCCTTCTGAGATAATGGACTGCTCCGAAAGTTGCCTCATTTCCTGGGAGTGAAATCAGCTTCCTTTTGTGAACATGCTGGTGAAAAGACAAGTAAGTGTCCTCTTCTTTTCATGATTGTTCTTAGAGTTATATAATGTTTGACAGAGAGGGAAGAGCTTATTGTGTCAGCCCTATTTCCACAAAAGGACACACTAAAAAGATATTTGATAGAAATTTTTAATGTACATAAATAACATGATATAAGCCTCTAATGAATGCACACCATGTGGTCTCATGACCTTCACCACATGGCTAGTAATGGCTGCCAAGAATATTTTTCGTCAACCCTGTTACCGTCAACCCTGTTACCATTCTAGCGTAACAGGGTTGACAAAAGTATGGTTTTGCGAGTACATGAAAATATACTTTCCTTACCAATAGTATTTACATTATATACATGGTTTTACAAGTTTCATCACTAGCTGAGAGGGAAATTGAAAAAACTGTGCGCTTGGTGACGAAGTTTTTGAAATTTGGCATAGTGTAAGGTATGGGTATAAAGTTTTCAAAAACCAAGTTGGGATAGCCACAAATTTCAATATGGCCCTCACCGGAGATTTGGATCTGCTCCAAATTGTAATGGGCTCCATGTTGGACCATGTTATACCTCTCTACCAAGTTTAACACCATGCCAAATTTCAAAAACTTGTCACCAAGTGCACAATTTCTATGAATTTGTACGAATTCCCTCTCAGCTATGAGGTTAATGATCTATACTGATCTATATTAATACACTATCAGCACAATGTCATGTTGAATTAAAGGTTTATGAATGTCCCATTATCTCCATTACACCCAAAGCTGCAATTTAAACTAGCAGTATGGTAACTGTTGTCAACCCTGTTACTGAGATGTCAACCCTGTTACTTGTAGAATATTCTAGTATAATTCAAAAAATGAAAACACAAATGTCAAATCAACTCATTTTATATGTTAAGTAAAAGAAACCAGTAATCTACAGAACAGATGTGGGTATTATTGTTTTGTTTTCATATTCTGTTCTTAAAAAGAAAGATGCTCTGAAAGTGTCAATTGCAAATGAGCATATTCATCCATGGATAAAACAGAAACACCTCAATATTCTCACTGTACAAACAGGCTCAGTGTAACAAGGAGAGATTTATCATTCATAGTTTATCAGATTTGTTGAAAATATGCATTTAAAACATTTTCAAACATTAAATGGTGTATCGTAACAGGGTTGACAAAACACACATATGCATGTTTATTAAATGTGGAAAAAAATAAAAAAATAAAATAGCCTGAGATGGCACAGCACCTATTTCTGATAGGTAAGGATCTATTTAATCCAACAAGGGTCATAAATAGTTTTAAAACAGTACTTTGAAAATCAAACATTAAGAATGGGAAATGGCACGTTTTCATATAATGACCCAGCTAACAAAAGCAGCATGCCAAAGCATCTTTCTTTCCTCTCCATTCATAGCTAAGGTTACAAGTGGGCACAGCATTAGAACAACTGTGCAGGCTCAGGATGAGTGTTTAATCTTTGTCAATGTGTGACAGGGTCAATTATACAGCAGTAATATGTGTAACAAAGTCAAATGTATATTTGTAAAAATAAGTATTATAATTCTACAAAATTTGTTTCTGTTGCTGTTACCTGACACTCTTAGGCGTCCGTAGTCAATATGTGGAACGTTTGATACTCAGTTTCTGTACCCCTACGTTCACCTTTGGGGGTGCCCCACCTATAAAGGGGTGTCTCCTGCCTTACCTCTCCCCTTTGGCTGTTGTGCTCTGTGGGAGAGGTAAGGCTACATTGCTCTCGTAGTAATTTCCATGTTTTAGCGCTGCCAAGCTGTTTAAGTTCATTTTATACTAACGTAAACTTGTGTCGCTTAATTTGTGCCAGTGCTGGAGTTTGTGTGGATGTGTATGACAGAGGATTTTGTTTTTGTCACTTGCTGTGAGGAATAAACGGAGATCGCCTCCAAAGATATCCACAGCCTGGGCCTCTTCATATCAATACAACGCAGACATCACAAGAGTCCACAGCTTACAAATGTACACGTATTGATTAGTTGGATTCTCCAAAGGCTAAGTCGATGTTAGTAAGCCAACGCCACTAACAGGCAGAGTAGCATTTCTTTTACTAACCCGGCACCTTTACACACCACAGATCACAAATATTTAGCTCTTAAACATAACTACATTGAGAGAGGAAACTTAAAGCTTCCACTCTCACATGCTCCATTCTTCTTCTGACCCACAATGTGCTCAGAGGACCTTTGTCCATCTTCTCTGTCGTTATCTCTGCTGTCAGCCAATTTGTCTTTGCTTTTACACAAATTTCAAATCCTAGAATAGTAAAGGAGTGGCCTGCCTTACTCTGCTTCTAATTGGATAACCCTGACATTCTTACCCTAACCCAAACAATTCCCACTCCCCTGCCTAAACCTGACCAATCCAACCAATGAAAGCAAGAAGTATTAGCCAATTATAGAGTGTAGGGCGGGTCATTCCTTCACTTTTCTAGGGTTTGCAAATTTGCATTTCACTCACACACACACACACACACACACACACACACACACACACACACACACAGTTTTTGTGTCTTAGTCTTTAGTTTTATTTTAGTTTAGGATATGTCGTCTGTTTTGATTATTCTCTTGTGAATAAACACATTTGGAATATCATGCTGTTTATTAAATATTGAACAAATAAATCTTGTCAACCTCTCCTATATCAAAAACAACAAAATCCTTCAGTCTGTACTACTGATAAGTAATTTTGGTTGTAGTTATATTCTAAGTATTAATCAGAGTTCAGAATTAATGGTACATAATATAATTAATAACTAGTTTTAGTTATCATAATTATTTCTGATAGAAATTTTAAAACTTAACCATGACCTCAAACCTTACCAAGAACACAACATTAGTGATGGAAATAATGAAAATACAGATACTTTCAGAAAAGTGAGGTACCACCAGCATCATTTTTTAATTCAACAAAGTTATTGCACGTATACATTTTAAAATGGTAAATTAATTTAGATAAAATTTTTCAATTCAATTCACAAGCACCATTCAGACACACATTCATACACTGGTGGCCGAGGCTGCAAGACAAGGGGCCACCTGCTCATCAGATAAACATTCACATCAGAAAGCTTAGCCATCGGAAGCAGTTTTGGGTTCAGTATCTTGCCCAACGACACTTTGACATGTAGACTGCATGGGTCAGGGATGGAACCAATAAGCTTCTCATTGGTGGCTCTACGTACTGAGCCACAGTCGCCTTGATGCCGATGGTCAAAAGGACCATTGTGGCCATTATTTTCTAGTGTTCATGTAGATTTAATGTAGCAAATGTTGTGTATGTGTTAATAAATATATAGAGAGCAGAACAACATTATATGTTTGGCACAACGTACAATTCCAAAAGACCAGTTTAAATTCATATAATTTCTAAATAAATTTCTGTGCATGACAGTCTTTTTAATCCCAAACAGACATCAGGAGCTCTGTCCTGGATATTCAGCTGTCTTTTCTGTCTCCAGTTTGTGGGTGTGTGGTGAGCAGAGCGGCAGCTTTCCTCTCCCAGTCAGGACACTGTGTGGACGTCCTTTGTGGGCAACACAGCAGCAGGTCTGAACCTGCTCAGAGTCCTCCTGATGGACTCTCGCAGCTCCTTGTTCCTCAGACTGTAGATCATCGGGTTTAGGAAAGGAGTCAGAGCGGAGAACAGCACAGACACAATGATACGGTCCTAAAACAAAATCAAATATAGATTGAACAAACTTTAATAAACACATGAGGTTCACTCTGCCATTTACCACAGATCCTGATGATGACAAAGTTGGTCAGTCTGTCGTCCAACACTTTTGAATGTTCAGATTTCTATGAAATGTTCTGTGAAGGCTTGTGCTCCCCAACCAGCCAAGCAGCATCAACATGATTCCTCTTATTGTTGGTGACCATTAAACTTTGAGGCTGGTGCTCTTTTAATATTTTGGTTGACAAGCTATTTTCAAGACCAAATGGACAAATGCACATTTAATTTGCTGTGGATATCATCATCTGGATGAATCCAAGAGGTCGGGGCAGAGTACAACACAGTGTCGGTGATGCACACCTAGAAAGATATCCATGGTAACCAGAGGGTCAGTCCTGAAGATTTTGGACTTCTTCTGACTTTCCCTCTGTCTAATACGTATTCACTGATAGCATCAGGGCATAAGAATGGTTACCTGTAACCAGAAATAGATATGTGAAAGACTGCAGGCCAGACTGCCATGAATTATACTATATATGTCATTCTCCGGAGGATTTATAACTTCATGACTAATTTCTCTGTGCCACTCCCAACACTGCTCTGACGGAAAGAGTCCACAGCTGATGCTGCTTTTGAGCTTAATGCTTACACAGGCATGCTAACACGCTCACAATGACAACAAGTTGATGATTCGCAGGTATAAAGATTGTCAAGTTCGCCATCTTAGTTTAACGTTTCTGTCCCTCCTTGCAGATGATAGCCGCGGCTCAAAGCAATATGTTTCCAATTTTGTCCATCAGTCCCATTTATGTGAATGTATTATTACAATTTGACACAAATGTCCTCTTGGACTCAATGATGAACCGGGATTTTGGTAGTCATACGTCCAACATCAAGGTGACTGTGACCTCGTCTGTCTCATTCTTGTGACAGCGCTATCTCAAGAACACCTTAAGGGAATTTTCTCAATTTAAGCACAAACGTCCACTTGGACTCAAAAATGAAATAGAATGATGCCTGCAAGCTCGTTCAGGCCATCAGCTCAAGCGGCACTGATTCATACACATACACTACTCTATCATCGATAAAACACACCCTCTTCCCAGCTCTCCCTTTGCCTTGTCAATGCCGCTGCTGCCCTGCATCAGCACTGCTGCTCGCTCTGTCAGCCCCACCTCCACCCGAGCATCCACCCGCAGGCTCCAGCTAAGGGGGAAAATATTTAATCATAACTGCCCAATATCTCATGTGAACATATCTGCGGGGAGCGAAGAGTTTAGACACATTGAAAATGTGAGTTGGCTGAAGTCATTAGAATTTGGTGGTCAAAGGTCGTCACTTTGACCTTGCATCCTTCTCATTCTTGTGAATGCAATATCTCAAGAAGGCCTTGAGGGGGTCTCCTCAAATTTGTCACAAATGACCACTTAGACCTAAGAGTGCACTGATTAGAATTTTTTTGGTCAAAGGTCAAAATGTAACTGTGTACAAAGCGGTAATTCTAGTTGTGTGCTAACATACGCTAATTAGCACAGGTATTTGACACATGAAAATGATCTGGTGAAGGCACTCGGGGAAAAGTCAGAGGATCACCAAAGTAATTGCGATTAATCCCGAGGGGAACATGAAAGGGCGTACCAAACTTCCTGGCAATCCATCCAGTAGGTTAGTTGTTGAAATATTTTGCTTGAAACCATAAATATCAACCTCAAGGTGGCACTAGAAGACAAGTCAGGGGATCATCAACATTATTAAGATACATCCTCTGGGGACCCTGAATATCTGAACTATGGCAATCCTTCCAATAGTTGTTGACAGATTTCGGTCTGGACTGAAGTGGTGGAATGACATTTATAGAATCAGACTCAGTGACCCAATCTGCTGAGAGGGGCCACAGGATGTGACTGAAAGCTTTGGAAACACAAAGTAAATGGACCCAATCTTGACATTTGTTTGTCAGGCTTCTGCTTCAAGGGTCAAAAATGAAACTCTGAACTCTTTGCGAGTCTTATTTAAAATACTGGTTTTGAATACAGCACTCTTAATCATATTTTTGGTAGACATATATGAGACTAAAACAAAGGCAAAGGTAAAAATTAAAGCTGAATGATTCGTCTCGTACCTCAGGTGAAAAGTTTCCCACCCTGTAGGAGATGTATACAAACGAGGCCGAGCTGTAAGAGATGGACACCACAGTCAGGTGGGCGGCACACGTCCCAAAGGCCTTTAGCCTTTGAGCGACACCCATCCTCGATATGGAAACACCTATCAGGATGTAGGAGGTGAGGATGAGGACTCCTGTGGTCAGTAGCGCCAGTATGACGAAGGAAATGGACACAATGTTATCTATGGTGGTGTTACCACACACCAGCCGCCGTACAGAAGACAGGTCACACCAGCCATTCCTCACCACATTGGGGCCGCAGTAAAGCCGCTGCGGAGGTAGCTGGTAGTGTGCAGAAGGCGGCAAAACTCCAGGCTCCTGCGATGAGGAGCAGCCGGACGGGCCGAGTCATGACCGCCGTGTAGCGCAGAGGGTTGCAGATGGCCACGTAGCGGTCGTATGCCATGACAGTCAGGATGGCATAGTCAGTTACACCTAGCTGAAAGAAGAAATACATCTGGAGGAAGCAGCCTGGGACGGAAATGGTATTCACGTCTGTCAGGAGGCCCGACAGCATTTTGGGGATGGTGGTGGTGGTGAAGAGGATGTCCACGAAGGAGAGGTTGGAGAGGAAGAAATACATGGGAGAGTTGAGCTTTGAATCAGTCAGCACCTGCGTGAGAATAAACAAGGCGAGATTAAGACACTAATAATTCCATTTTAGTCAGACTGAGGCAAAACTGATGAAATTAACTTTAATAGATTATTTTGTACCACAAAGATGATCATGCTGTTTCCTCCCAGGATGATGATGTAACCCAGAAGCAGGAGGACAAAAACTATCATCTTTTTCTCACCAAGGCTGGCGAGGCCCTGGATGATGAAGAAAGTGACGCCATCAGGCTCCCAGGTGCCGTTAACAGAGCTGGATCTCTGATTGGTCGACAAGGGCAGGTATGAATCTGGAGAAAGAGTGAGGTAAGGGTGGGGTTAGTCAGGCATGTGCATACACGGGGTGTCTCTCAAAGTCAGGGAAAGATCCTCACACTGCCAAATTTCAAGAAGGATACGTCATCGTCCCGCCAAAGGACTGTTCCAATGTCAAGGATCCTTGTGAATTTCACAGAGGATTGAGTCCTTCTTTCAGAGAAATTCCAAGGATGCATGTGTGGATCCTCCGCTGGTATAAAATCCCCACAATGCTTTGCACACACGATTTGCAGGAAGTGAAGGCGGGGCATCTTAAATGAAACTTGTGCTAGAGGAGCTGGGCAGGATTTAGATAAATATGTCATTTATTTGGATTAATGTCTCCACGAGTTTTTAAAAAATACTGACAGAAACCTCATAATTTGCACTTTCCAATGTGTCCACTGCCGAATAATGAGATTTTTAAAATAAGGTGATTTAGGTAAAACATAAAAGTTTTTAAATAAATCATTTACAGCAGAGATGGAGCGCTAGAAGTCACGTGACTCTGAAAATACAGTTTAATCAATCAATCAATCAATTTTATTTATAAAGCCCAATATCACAAATCACAATTTGGCTTCACAGCATACGACATCCCTCTGTCCTTATGACCCTCACAGCTGATCAGGAAAAACTCCCCAAAAAAACCTTTAACAGGGGAAAAAAATGGTAGAAAGCTCAGGAAGAGCAACTGAGGAGGGATCCCTCTTCCAAGACGGACAGAGGTGCAATAGATGTCGTACAGAAGGGACCTACACCTACACCTAAGGGAAGCATGTATAGAGTGAATAGGATTGGTCCGAGCACAGAACCTTGTGGAACTCCAAAACAAACTTTGGTATTTACATTTGTTTAAAATTTTACAACATGAGAGAGTGCCAAAATGACCACAGTACCGTGAAACGCCTGGTGACACTTGTTAGCCTGTTCCAATGTGTGTTCACTGAATGGTAGGAAGGACTCTGTCTCTGCAGGATCCTTCCTTGGAAGGACTCATCCTACCAAGGAAGGATCCTTGACTTTGAGAAACACCCACAGACTCTGAAGCATCTGCCCTTTTGACCTCTGACTAGATAAGTGCTCTTTACACCCAACATTTTATTCTATTTCTTATTAATTTTAGATTGTAGTTTATAAATTTGGCCCATCGCAACAATTTTTAATTAAAAGTGTGGTCCTTCTCCGAGAACCGCCACCTTATCCTGGTGGAGGAGTTTGAGTGCCCTAATGACCCTAGGAGCTATGCTGTTGGGGGCATTTTGCCCCTGGTAGGGTTTCCCATGGCAGATTGGTTCTGGGCGAAGGGTCAGACGAAGAACGGTTCAAAAGACCCTTCATGATGGAAAACAACAGGAGATCATGTACCCGGCCCCGGAGGGTTACCGGGGCCCCGCCCTGGTGCCAGGCATGGGGTTGGGGCCCGTGGGCGAGCGCCTGGTGGCTGGGCCTTTGCCCATGGGGTCCGGCCGGGCCCAGCCTGAACCGGCTACATGGGCTCGTCCCCCTGCAGGCCCGCCACCCGCAGAGGGATCCAGAAGGGAGTGGTGCATTGTGGATTGGGCAGCAGACCAAGGTGGGAGCCTGCGGTCCGATCCTCGGCTACGGAAGTTGGCTCTTGGGACATGGAATGTCACCTCTCTGGTGGGGAAGGAGCCGGAGGTTGTGGAAGAGGTTGAGCGTTACCAGCTAGATATCGTTGGCCTCACCTTGACGCATAGTTCTGGCTCTGGAACCCAAGTCCTTGAGAGGGGTTGGACTCTCTCCTTTGCTGGAGTTGCTCCGGGTGAGAGGCGGAGGGCTGGGGTGGGCTTTCTGATAGCCCCCAGACTCTCTGCCTGTACGTTGGGGTTTACACCAGTAGATGAAAGGGTTGCTTCCCTGCGCCTTCGGGTCGGGGAACAGGTCCTGACTGTTGTCTGCGCTTATGCGCCAAACAGCAGTTCAGAGTACTACCTTTTTGGAGTCCCTGGGATGGGTGCTGGACAGTGCCCCGACCGGGGACTCCATTGTTCTGCTGGGGGACGCTCACGTGGGCAATGACAGCAGGACCTGCAGGCGCATGATTGGGAGGAACGGCCTGCCTGATCTGAACTTGAGTGGTGTTCAGTTATTGGACTTCTGTGCGGGTCGCAGTTTGGCCATAACTAACACCATGTTCAAACATAAGGTGCATGGTGCAAGGTCCATCGGTGCACGTGGCACCAGGACAGCCTAGGTCGCAGGTCAATGATTGACTTTGTAGTCGTATTGTTTGACCTGCAGCCATATGTTCTGGACACTCGGGTGAAGAGAAGAGCAGAGCTGTCAACTGATCACCACCTGGTGGTGAGTTGGATCAGGTGGCAGGGGAGGACGCCGCGCAGACCTGGCAGGCCCAAACGAGCAGTGAGGGTCTGCTGGGAATGCCTGGTGGAAGAACCTCTCAAGATGATCTTCAACTCCCACCTCCGGGAGAGCTTCGACCGCATCCCGAGGGCAGAGGGGGACATTGAGTCCGAATGGGCCTTGTTCCGCTCTGCCATTGTCGAGGCAGCAGTTGCGAGCTGTGGCCGCAAGGCCACTGGGGCCAGTCGTGTCGGCCGTCAGGCTGAAGAAGGAGGCCTACAGGGCATGGTTGGTCTGTGGGTGTCCGGAAGCAGCTGGCGGGTACCGGCGGGCCAAGCGGAGCGCAGCAGCGGCAGTCGTGGAGGCAAAGACTCGGGTGTGGGAGGAGTTCAGTGAGGCCATGGAGAACGACTATCGATCGGCTCCAAAGAGGTTCTGGCAAACCGTCCGGCGCCTCGGGGGGGAAGGCAGCTCGGCTCCAAAGAGGTTCTGGCAAACCGTCCGGCGCCTCGGGGGGGAAGGCAGCAACTTGCTCACACTGTTTACAGTGGGGGCGGGGAGCTGCTGACGTCAACTGGGGACATTGTTGGGCGGTGGAAGGAATACTTTGAGGAGCTCCTCAATCCCACCTACACGAATTCCAGTGAGGAAACAGAGCCGGGGGTCTCGGGGGCGGGTCGTCCAATTTCTGGGGCAGAAGTCGCCGAGGTAGTGAAGCAACTCCGCGGCGGCGGAGCCCCGGGGGTGGATGAGATTCGCCCTGGATATCTCAAGGCTCTGGATGTTGTAGGGCTGTCCTGGCTGACACGCCTCTGCAACATTGCGTGGACATCGGGGGCAGTGCCTCTGGAGTGGCAGACCGGGGTGGTGGTCCCCATTTTCAAGAAAGGGGACCAGAGGGTGTGTTCCAACTACAGGGGGATCACACTCCTCAGCCTACCCGGTAAGGTCTACTCCAGGGTGCTGGAGAAGAGGGTTCGGTCAATAGTTGAACCTCAGATTGAGGAGGAGCAATGTGGTTTTCCTCCCGGACGCGGAACCGTGGACCAGCTCTTTACCCTTGCCAGGGTGCTGGAGGGGGCATGGGAGTTCGCCCAACCAGTCCACATGAGTTTTGTGGATTTGGAGAAGGCTTACGACTGTGTCCCAAGGGGCATCCTGTGGCAGGTGCTCCGGGAGTATGGGGTTGGTGGCCCCTTGCTAAGGGCCATCCCGTTCCTGTACCGAAGGAGCGCGAGTCTGGTTCGCGTGGCCGGCAGTAAGTCGGACCTGTTCCCGGTGAGAGCTGGACTCTTGTTCATAACTTTCATGGACAGAATTTCTAGGTGCAGCCGAGTGGTGGAGGGTGTCAGGTTCGGTGATGGGAGGATCTTGTCCATGCTTTTTGCGGATGACGTGGTCCTCCTTGCCCCATCGAACAGTGACCTTTGGCTCTTGCTGGGACGATTCGCAGCCGAGTGTGAAGCGACTGGGATGAGAGTCAGCACCTCCATGTCTGAGGCCATGGTCCTCAGCCGGAAAAGGGTGGATTGCCCGCTCCAGGTCGGGGGGGGGGCGGGGTCCTTCCTCAGGTGGAGGAGTTTAAGTATCCCGGGATCTTGTTCACGACTGAGGGTAGGATGGAGCGGGAGATTGACAGGCGGAGCGGGAGATTGACAGGCGGATTGGGGCGGCGTCAGCAGTGATGCAGGCGCTTAACCGGTCCGTTGTGGTGAACAGGGAGCTTAGCCAAAAAGCGAAGCTCTCGATTTACCGGTCGATCTAAGTTCCAACCCTTACCTATGGGCACAAGCTCTGGGTAGTGACCGAAAGAACGAGATTGCGAGTACAAGCGGCTGAAATGAGTTTCCTCCGCAGGGTGGCTGGGCTCAGCCTTAGAAAAAAGGGTGAGGAGCTCGGACATCCAGGAGGGACTCGGGGTAGAGCAGCTGCTCCTCCACATCGAGAGGAGCCAGTTGAGGTGGTTCGGGCATCTGGTAAGGATGCCTTCTGGACGACTCCCTTGGGAGGTGTTTCGGGCATGTCCAACCGGGAGGAGACCTCGGGGCCGCCCCAGGACACGCTGGAGGAATTACATCACCCGGCTAGCCTGGGAACGCCTCGGGGTTCCCTCGGAAGAGCTGACAGATGTGGCTGGGGAGAGGACTGTCTGGGCTTCTTTGCTGAGGCTGCTGCGCCCGCGACCCGGACCCGGATAAGCGGAGGACGACGANTGGGGAGAGGACTGTCTGGGCTTCTTTGCTGAGGCTGCTGCGCCCGCGACCCGGACCCGGATAAGCGGAGGACGACGAGTATGAGTACGAGTATGAGTGTGGTGTACGCCCAACAACTGCATCTGTGTTGAGGCCCTCACCCTTCCTCTCCCTGATAGCAGAGCTGAAGAGAGACAAGAGTCCGTTACATTAAAATTAAGGTCCCAGGTTTTAAGTTACATCCTGTTCACTAACTTTTGATACTTGAAGTACTTTTTGTTGCTAACGCCTCCAGACTTTTGTTTAAGTAACATTGTGAATGCAGGACTTTTACTTGTAAAAAAGAATTCGGATTGTGTTATATTAAGATGTAAATACTTCTTCCACTGCAGGCATGAAGCAAACTTAAGATCAGCAGAACCAAGCTGCAAGAGAAATTGTCAAGAAAGCTTCAAAGCAGGAAAAGTACGTGTTAAAAAAAAAATCGAAAGTTGAGGTTATTTTGTGTCACGTGTTCTCAAGCTCAAGAAGAAATAACTGTAAAAACACAAACAACTAATTAAAAAAAAAAAAACATCCTTAAGGGACTCACATACATTCCTTAAACAACACTGTCATGTTTGCTGTAATCGTTCCTCCTCATCACACTGGCCATTTAAAGATACCAACATCCTCACAAATATTAAGTAAAAATCTCCAGGCCTTGTTTTGTGCTTCAGCCGTCTGAGTTAATCACATCGGGTGGGAATCTACTAAAGGTACAGACATACAGTTTCACTGTAAAAGAGGTGGAACATAAACCCAATCTGTCCTGACAGTCTAACAGACTGAGAGAGGATTTATCACCTCAATACTTTCCAACCTATCAGGCTTTAATATGCTCAAAAAAAGAAGTAATATCATGGAAAAGTGAGAATAATGTGATTACTATTACTTTACACATTTAGCAGTCTGTGCAAAAACAATTAGGAAGTAAACTCAAAGTCAATAAAACAGGTGAAGGATCAGAATTTGACAAAGGCAGCATGACCTGAAGTGACTGAATCACAAAATCTGAAGGTAAAGCTCTTTCTTTCACTCTGGAGTCGAGTACATGGAAACTCTAACACCTCAAAACCTGCTGCTTCCACTTCACAGTCACTTCTTTAACCAATTCAATATACAAACAA
>NC_065508.1:1269126-1273610 GCF_006386435.1 Epinephelus moara | reverse complement strand
ATTATGTGTCTGTCTTCAATGCTTAACACTATGATGGACAGCTGTAGCAAGGTAGAGTGTATTCTTAATAGCTATACCAATGGGCCTGATGTTGCAGTCAGGGTGCAGGATTGGTACCCTGTACCACTGGGTTTAAGGGCCTAGTGGTCCAACGGCACTCACCCCTCACTATCTATGATGTGATGAGGTATAATGCTTGCTATGTAGTCATTTAACACTTGCCCAGGCAATAAGAAGTGATGGGGAGCCCCATAGTTTGACCCATGACCCCTATGTGACGGACCCCAAGGACCAGGTAAACTTTATTGTGTGTGGTGGCCTAGGAAGGGTAAAGAACAGTGGAGTGAAGCTTTATAGATACTATTGTATGTGTGAATACACTCTCAGCAAGAATTGTCATTGTTTAAAGGAAATAGAGCAAGAAGTTTCTCGAAATCCTCCTTTTAAGTAGTATCCTACCATAGATGCATGGGAATGTACGTTCACCTAAGGTGTTCTTATTTTCCAATAAACCTCCAAATTCTTGCATACACATTACTTCAGAGTCTCACTCCAAGCCAAATTTCTGCTTTCAAACAGATTAACCTTTAAAATGTATTACAAATTATGAGAAAAAACCGTCATTCCCTTTAATGGCCTTCTGCCTGCTGAATCATGGAAACTGGTTAAAAGACAGGGGGTACTAATGCTGTGTTCCCACTAAACGCGATGAACGCGATTTACTCGCGCGAGTAAATGAAAATTCATCGCGCTACTCGCTCGAGTTTGGACGCTGGGCCATATGTCCCTTATCGCATCAGACGCGTTATCGCGTCAGACGCATTATCGCGTCGCGCGAGTACAGGCCCGCCCATTTTCACTAGATAACAACAACATTACTTCCGCCATTTCTTTCTCTCGTCGACCATGGCTGAGATCACCAGGATTGCTGCACTTTACCTGCTCTGGAGGTCCCAGATTCGTCTGAGGGCCAAACACCGCCGTCGGTTCTGGGTGCATGATGCCCTGCGGAGGCGCACTGAGCTCGGCGAGTTCCACTGTCTCCTACAGGAGCTCCGCCTGGCCGACGGTCGGTTCCAGCGGTACTTCAGCCTGACTCAGGCCCAGTTTGAGGACCTGTTGGCGAGGGTTGGCGCGAGGATCTCCCGCCTGGATACCAACTACAGGCGCTCCATTCCAGCTGCGGAGCGCCTGTCCATCTGTCTCCAGTGAGTTGCAGTTTATTGGTGTTTCAAAATCAATAAATATTCACTGTATCTAGCAAGACACTGACCGGGAGAGGACCGGGAGGTTTAGCTGCTGCTCTGCCAAGAACTGGTGCTTCATAGCCGGCCATAACTTGAGCTGCGAGCCTCGTTGTTGATGTGCGCGTGTGTGTACAAAACTTTATTTATAATGTGTGAATAAATTATAGCTCTTGACCTGCTTGTCATGTTTTTAAATTGCTTTTTAATTAGCTCTTGTTTTATCCACTGCAATAAAGCAAAAGTGCAACCTCAGCATTTTCATATGTGTAGCCATATCAATAGAATATTATTATTTGTTGTGTGTCTTTTTGGTTGTGTTTTGTATTTTGAGTCTTGTGAGTGTGAATGTAATGTGTGTGTATTTTCTGTATTGAAGTATTGTGAAATGATTTCTGTACAGTAGCTAATGGGGATCTAAATAAACTATAAACTGTCACCTACAGCATTCGCTACAACTCAGCTAAATTAAATGTTTTCTATGGTGCAGATACCTGGCCACTGGTGACTCCTACAGGACCATCACCAACAGCTTCCGCGTTGGCGTCTCCAGTGTGTCCAGGATTGTGGCTGACGTGGTCTCCGCCATTTGGGACTGCCTTGTGGGGGAGTTCATGGCTGTGCCCACCACAGAGGAGTGGAGGTCCATCGCGGAGGGGTTTGAGGAGCGGTGGAACTTTCCTCTCTGCTGTGGCGCTGTGGATGGGAAGCACGTGAGGGTTCAAGCCCCTGACAACACAGGATCCCAGTTTTTTAATTACAAGGGGTCATTTTCCATTGTCCTCTTGGCTGTCGTGGATGCCAGGTATTGCTTCCGAGTGATTGATGTCGGGGGCTACAGGAGGACGAGCGATGGTGGCATCCTGGCCAACTCAGCCTTTGGTCAGGCACTTCGCTTTGGCACCCTCCATCTGCCTGCTGACCATCTCTTACCTGGAGCTGACCAAAGAGGACCCCAGCCACACGTCTTTGTGGCTGATGAGGCTTTTCCACTCCGGAGAAACCTCATGAGGCCATTCCCTGGGCGCACCCTTCCTCGAGACCGTCGGCTGTTCAATTACCGTCTGTCCCGGGCACGGCTGGTGGTGGAGAACGCCTTTGGGATCCTGGCATCTCAGTGGAGGATGTACCGACGTGCTCTCGAGGTCCATCCAGATGTTGCCGAGAGGTGCGTGAAGGCGACCTGTGTGCGCCACAACTTCCTGAGGAAGACGACCCCTATGCCTGCGATGAGGGGCAGCATCCCAGGTGGTGACGTGGAGCCGCTGCCAGGTCTGGGCAGAGTTGCAGCAAACAACTCTGCAAGAGAGGCCATCAGGGTTCGGGAGACCTTCACAGCATACTTCTCCGCAGAGGGAACAGTCCCGTGGCAAGCCAACGTTTAGTGCACAAGCACTCCTACAACGGCTCTTTTAAGAGCCACCCACATATTACTATTGAGCAAACATCCTGCAGTATTACTATATTGACATTAAAATTGAAATAAAAATGAAATGAATGAATGTATATAAGCACCAAAAATAATATACCTGTTCATGCATGCTAGGTTATCAATTGATATCATATTGTGAGATAATAAAGCTTTAATTTGGCATGTCTACACTGCAACATAATACAATAAACACCAAAATAAAAGCAGACATCACTGATACGCTGACTATCATATCAATGGTGCTATCTGGTATTATTGTAGACACAAATATACCATTTAAAATTTTAATTTAGAGAAGGACAACATGTCCATTTGTTTTCTAGAACTGGTACTTTTTCTGTAGTAGCTGTGTATCCTGCACAATTCAATTGTCCTACAGTATACATTATGCACTATATCCAGTGCAGATGTTGTGACTCAATATGACCACATTTAGCAGCAACACAAACAAAACCACCTGTACACGGTAAGTAAATATTCAATAGCAATTTGGAACATGTCACATGTACTTACTATTTTATGTATTTAAATGTATATATTGTTTTACTGATGAGGTGAATAACAACAACAGTCTGTTAACTGTTCCTATATACATTTATTTTATCTCCTTTTATAGACAGAACAGATTAGGTTTGCTCAATTATGTAAAAAATAATAGTAATAAAAAAACAAGACACAGAAAATGTGTGGAACATATGTGCAGTTGCAGTATATACAGTGGCTCTATGTGAAGAGCCGCAGGGACACCTGGGATTATTCCTCAAAAGCCTGGTTCGTTCCCTGCAGAGATTGTTGCCCCAGTAGCTAATAAGCTATTCAGCAGGCTCCAAATTAAGCAAAACAGTGCTAGATTCATAAATAAGTTTATGAATTTGGAATTTAACGTATTCCTTCCTTTGGGGCGACAATCTCTGAAGGGAAGGAACCAGGCTATTGAGGAATAATTCATCCTCTGAGGGGGGAGGTTGAGCGGCAGGAGAGCTCCGACGGAGGGATTCCAGGAGAAGCCGCTCAATCTGTGCCTGCCTGTCTTGCTCATCCACCCCCCTGGCTCTCTTCCTGGTCCCCCTCGTCACTGTATAAAATGGACACATCATATTTTGTGAAACTACTGCATCCAATCAACGCAAAAGATGACAATATCCAAGTTAATATTTGTTAAACTATTGAAATCAGGCAACAGACAAAAAAACATGAGTCAAACATAAAAGGTAATCAATACAGTACTTGTCATAGTGTCACAGTACACTTAATGAAAAAAATATACTGGTACCATAAAAAATGCAATACAACTTTTGTCATGTACATACCGTTGGGTGGTCTTGCAGCAGCAGGGACAGCAGCAGCAGGGGCAGCAGCAGCAGGGGCAGCAGCAGGGGCAGCAGCAGGGACAGCAGCAGCAGGGGCAGCAGCAGGGACAGCAGCAGCAGGGGCAGCAGCAGGGACAGCATCATCACTGTCTGCCTCACTTTCAGAGGACTGATATCGTGGCTGGTCTGTAGTAGTGACAGAGATGTCTTAGTTTTTTGTTTAATACATACAGTATATTAATTGTCTACGTCATTCTAACTTCCAGTGTCAATTACAGCACATAAAGCATTTAATGCACCCATTAATACATCATACATGTCACAGTCCCTGTTTCTCATTCCCCTCCTGTCACTCTGCTGCAGTGATTTTCCACTCTCCCTCCCTCTGCTCCACTCTACCTGCCAGCCACGCCCACCTTATCAGCCCAACTCTGCTCACCTGCCTACACAGCTGCAGCTCATCATAATCAGCCCTGCATATAAGCCTCTCCAGCACTC
>NC_065508.1:1257755-1268307 GCF_006386435.1 Epinephelus moara | reverse complement strand
GTGCGTCTTCATTTGTCAACAAACCTCCGATATCAATCCCTGATGGGCCTGCTGCTGTCTCTCCCTCGTCCTCCAGCTCGACTGGCCCTGCTCCAGACTCTGTCCACTCTGTCTCATAGTCTGCGGTCCTATCTTCCTCGACCCGACCCATGTTCCCGCTCGTCTCCCTCGGTGCAACAAAGGGGTCGAGGAAAGATAGGACCGCAAAGTACCTCCATTTCTTCCCTGTCCCTGCTGCTGCCCCACTCTTTTTCTCTGTCTCCTTTTTTCTTTCTCTTAAATAGGTGTCCCTGAGGCTCTTCCATTTTCTCCGGCAAACATCCACTGACAAAAAAACACACGTAAATTAACTGGTCAATCTAGTAGACAAGTAACTTTAACGTTATGCCGGGAAAGCCAGCTATGCTAAGTACGGCTATGCTAGTGCTAACGTTCATAGTACAGTACAACCGATAGCTGCAAACAAGCAACAGATATTTACAGAACTTACCAGGTAATCCAGCCTCCTCGCTCACCTTCACCCAGGCCTGCTCCTTCCTGTTCCTGTCCCTGTACAGCACCATTGTGGTGTCATACAGTTCGGGGTGTCCGCACACCGCTACTATCAACTTCTCCTCCATATTTGACTGGCACCAGGCAGGGCACGAGAACGTCAGGACGTCAGGACGTCAGTGACGTCGGGACAATCTCAATGTTGATTGGCTTTCGCGGCACAGCGTCACGCGAATTCGCCTCAAAAGTTCAATATTTTCAAGTCGAGCGATGAGGCGATGGACGTGAATTTCGCGTCTATCGCGCTGCGCCTACGTGTGTATCGCGTCCATCGCATCGCGCTAGACGCGTCCATCACGCCGCCCGGCGCGATTTCGCGTCTAATTGCGTCTTTGCATTGACTTTGTATGTAATCTTGACGCATGAATTTGCAAATTCGCGTTTGGTGGGAACACAGCATAAGTCCTGATGTCCTCTACAGAGGACATTGAATAAAAGGTGTATTTTGAAAAGGTTAAAATTACTCTGGATTTCTGAAATCTCTCTAAATTGAAGTTAAGACCCTTATGTTCAGGAAACAAATTAAATATTAACAAAATAATCATAACTTTTGCCAGAAAATGATCAATTACCACTCTGGCAGCAAAAAAAGAGAAAAATGTAATGGCAGCCGTTTTGAAAAGGGTGTGTGTTTGCCCTGTTAACCCCACCCACATAATGTCTACATCATTAGAAAGCCCTGGATGTCCTCTTCAGAACACAATTTGACCCAAATGGATAGCATAAAGAATACTTGTGATAACCAGGGGGGTGTAGAGGACCAGGACACAGACCCAGAGCTGAGCAATGAACACAGGTTTATTTGGTGGGGGAAAGGTAGGTTGGAAGCGAGGAGGGGATCCAGGCAGCGAGGCAGTGGAGGGGCCTGGGGAAGGCAGAGGAGCAGAGGCGTGGGGGGAATGGTGATGGCAGGTGGAGGGTAGCGGTGAGGGGAGCCGGGGGCTGGAGCGGGTCCGGGGAGGCAGCGGGTGAGCAGGAGCTGGATGATTCCTGGAACACGAGAAACGCAAAGTAAGCACGAGGAATACACACTGAAATCTACACAAACTGGAAGTCGGCCTGATATGAGTTACTGCTTGGTGAACTGTAACGATCTGGCGGAGAATGACCGGAGAGCCGGAGTATAAGAGCTGAGTGGTGATGAGGTGATGAGCTCCAGGTGTGCGTCCTGTAGCCACCGCCTGCGCCAGGGACCCGCCCCTAGGAGAGAGTGAGACACACAAGGGAGGGAGCGGAGAAACACAGGCGTGGATATGACAATACTTGAGTTACACTAGTTAGACTAATGTCGTCCACAGAGGAGGATAAACATCTCAGTCTGTCTCAGTTAGATGAATGGTCACAAGTCTATTACTTTTTTAAGCAGACTGAAGGGCCTGGATCATCTGTTAGATGTAGAATGGGAAAATAGTTACACTAATTGTGTGATCTTGATTATTAATCTTTTCTGTAGTTGAATAATTGAAGTTGCTTTTTTTTTCTTTTCTTAAATAGACATATCCAAATGAAGAGCTGATGGACCGGTCCAGCCACATCTGAAGCTCTTTCCTAGAACACTCCAGGGTGACAGGAGGAGAAACTTTCAAGCCTCATGGTACCATAAACACCCATGGCTCGAATACTCACAGAGCCAAGACTCTGCATACTGCTATGCATGCAGGCATTTTGGCCTCCCAAACACAGAGTCAGCGTTTACTTCACTGTTGGGGTGACTGTGCCTTTGTGGTAAATACACCACAGGCCCTGCAAGCAACATTAACAGCTGCTGTGAAGGCCTATAGCAGACTGGGTCTCACTGTGAACACTGTGAAGACGGAGGTACTCTACCAGCGGAACTCCCCTCCCCCAACTCGACCACCATCACCTGTCTTCAGCATTAACAACACACCTCTAGCAGCTTCAGCATTAACAACACACCTCTAGCAGTGGTCCCAGACTTCAAATATCTTGGGAGCATCATCTCTGAAACCTGCAGCATGGACAATGATGTCCAAAACCGGATAAAGGCTGCTTCAGCTTCCTTTGGTAGGCTGCGCAAGAGGGTTTTCCTGAATAAGGACCTCAGCATACAGACCAAGCTATCTGTGTCTCCACCCTACTCTACGGCTGTGAAGCATGGACCCTGTATCACCGTCACATCCATCAGCTGGAGAACTTTCACATCAAATGTCTCCAGCGCATCCTTGGACTAACTTGGCGCGACCGTGTACCACACACGGAAGGCCTGAAGAGAACTGGTACCAAGAGCATGGAGGCCACTTTTCTTCAATACCAACTGCGGTGGGTTGGCCACACCATCAGGATGACAGAGGACAGACTTCCACGGCATCTGCTGTATGGTCAGTTACGCCATGGTCAGCGATCTGCAGGAGGTCAAAAGCGGAGATACAAGGACCAGCTCAAAACAACGCTCAAGAAGTGTGGGATACAGTACACACAGCTGGAAAGCACTGCCACGGACCGTCCTCTCTGGAGGAGACTTTGCCAAGCTGGCATTCAGCACCTGGAAGAGGAGAGGAGTGAGGCGAGGGAAAGGAAGCGCCAGGGGAGGAAGATGGTCACTGCAGCCAAGGCGACAGCAACTACTGACTTCATATGTCCTCACTGTAATAGACCTTGTGGCTCACGCATTGGACTTCATAGTCACCTCAGAACTCACCAAAAGAAGAAGTAGAATGTCATCATCGGATACGATGGACTACCATAAGCAAGTAAGCACGGGGTACAAGAACTGGAAAAAAAGCAACATAAAAAGATGGAGGATTTGCTGTACATGTAAAGGGAGAGGCTTACATAAATGCAATGATGGCTTGGAGGGAATCTGAGCAAGGAGAAAAAGCAAATGCATCTTTAATGAGTACCCTAAATAAAGAACACAATAAGCAGATACAGGAAAATCGTAACTACATCAAAACTGCAGCTGAAGTCTTGCTTTTAACTGCAACCTAAAATATGTCACAAAGGGGTCACAGGGAAACAAGCATTGCAGACAACAGGGGAAACTTCTTGGCTATATTGGATGCAATTGGTAACCATGACCCAGTTGTAAAAAAGAAACTGACAGGGCCTCGCAATGCAAAATACACCAGCCATCAAAGTCAGAATGAGATTTTGGATACATTAGCTGAGATGGTACGCTCTTCCATCATAAGTGAGGTCAAGGAAAGTGGTGTCTTTTCTGTAATGGCAGATGAAACTAAAGACACAAAAAAGAAGGAACAGATCTCTTTTGTGCTGAATCTGCAGACCGCCTCGATGCTGCAGGATTGACAGAAAAAATAATCCAAGTATTTGAGAGATATGGCCTGGACTACAAAAGTAATCTGGTTGGGCAGTCGTATGACGGTGCTTCTGTCATGAGTGGCAAGCACTCCAGCGTTCAATCTCGTATTAAGGATGTGGCAAAGCAGGCCTTTTATGTCCATTGCGATGCTCATAGTCTTAATCTGGTTCTTGTTGACACAATCAAAGCAGTCCCACAAGCTGATTGCATTTTTGTGTTGTTGCAGATATGTATTTATGTCTGGCTCTTATGTTCACACCAAGTGGCTTAACACACAGAAAGAAATGTATGCTGGAGCACCCAGAGAGCTTCAGCGGTTGAGTGACACAAGGTGGGCTTGCCGGCATACAGCTTGTCGTACCGTACTTGAAAGACTACCTGCTATTACACGTGTCCTTGAGGAAGTTGCTGCAGAAAACCATGGAGATAGGAGCACTGATGCACGGGGCCTGCTCGCTCAAATTGACCTGCAGTTCATTGGCCTTTTGGTGACATGCACCAAGGTTTTTGGTGATGCAAAATCTCTCTCTGACATTCTGCAGTCTCCCTCTCTGAGTTTGTGTTCAGTTGTAGATCTAGTTGAAGCCCTTGTGCAAAGTTTTCAGGACTACAGAGATTAATTCTACTTTGAAAGGCTCTGGAAAGAAGTATTAAACACTGCTGAAAAATGCAATGTGGAGACAGAACCTATTCCAAAATGAAAAAGTCAAAACAGAGCAGAATGCTAGATGGACATACTGTCATGTCTTCTATAGGTGAGCGTTCTGAACAGACCAGGGACTCTTTTCGTACCAGCCTATTCTACCCTGTGCTCGATAACATGCTCAGTGAGCTAAAGAGACGATTCTCAAAACCAAACTGTGCAATAATGATGAGGATTCAGGCCTTAAATCCTTCAAGTGCTACATTTTGCCAAGAGGAGGCTCTATTTTCATTTGCTTCAATATATGCATGTAACATAGACGACCTCAAGGATGAGGTGCACCAAATGAAAAGAGTCCTACAGAGGAAAGTAGCATGTGGCATACAGAAGCCCTCTAACATAGTAGAGCTCACTAACATGATTGAACCTCTTAAAGAGGTATTCCATGAGCTCTTCCAATTGTGCAAAATCGCCATTGCAATACCTGTAAGTACTGCTTCCTGTGAACGCAGCTCTTCCACACTTAAGCTGGTAAAGACATACCTGCGTTCCACCATGGATGATGACAGACTGAGCAATCTGGGTGTTTTGAGTGTGGAGTCCGGGCGAGCAAAGTCCCTGACATGGAAACTTTATAAATCGCTTTAGTGCAAACCACAACAATGGCAGAATACAGCTGTTGTGAGATGGATGATAAGATATATTTTATCCATCAGAGAAAATCCTTCCAGTCATGTGTAGTTTTAAGAGAGAGTTGCACTTAAGGGTTTCATATTTTCTGCATAAGTATTTCACTTTTGTATGCACTTTGTAATAAAAACTTTGTGTAGTGTAAGCATCTTTGTTACTTTAATTGCAGGAATAAGAAAAAAATAAAGAATATTATTTGATCTTTTTCACCATTACCTGCATTCCAAATATTGTGGAGGTGTGTGGTTTAGGTGCCCAAAATACCCCTATATTTTCTAGTGAGACATTGCCACCCCAAAATGATCACATAACCATCCTGGCCACCCCACAGAAAATTTTCTGGCTCCACCACTGCGGATATGGCCGCCGCCATCTTAAGCTGCAGTATCGTGTTCCTGCCGTCCGACCAATCACAAGCAGCACCATTGGTTGCGAGCACACTGACTGGCACACACAGCTGTCAATCATGATGTCAAACCCTTTTATTTCATCAAATAAAAATCAGAAAAACAAACACGTGAACAAACATCAGTGTGATAAGAATAACCTAAAATGGCAGAAACCATCTTTGGAAAAAAAATTTATTTGATGATTTTTTTTACTGTGGCCCATGATCCATCCACTAACATGGAGGGGTTTATTAACTATACTTCAGCCCACTGTTATCTGCATTTCCACCACTCTCTAAAGCACAGTAAAAATGAGGCAAATTTATCCGCAACACGACACAGGGGTGAACACACTCTGCGGACCTGCAGCTCAGTTTGCCCACCACCTTCATCTGAAAATTACAAGAACGCAAAGAACATCTTAGATTTTGTCTCACTGCAACGAAATTTAGCCAACGCTCCTCCTCCTGAGCTCCGATGTTGATGGTCGGAGCGGCTATTGTGGCCATTATTTTTTAGGGTTTATGTAGATTTAATGAAATAAACTTTGTCTTTACGTTAATAAATATATAGAGAGCAGAACAACATTATATGTTTGGCACAATGTACAATTCCAAAAGACCAGTTTAAATTCATATAATTTCTAAATAAATTTCTGTGCATGACAGTCTTTTTAATCCCAAACAGACATCAGGAGCTCTGTCCTGGATATTCAGCTGTCTTTTCTGTCTCCAGTTTGTGGGTGTGTGGTGAGCAGAGCGGCAGCTTTCCTCTCCCAGTCAGGACACTGTGTGGACGNTCTCCAGTTTGTGGGTGTGTGGTGAGCAGAGCGGCAGCTTTCCTCTCCCAGTCAGGACACTGTGTTGACGTCCTTTGTGGGCAACACAGCAGCAGGTCTGAACCTGCTCAGAGTCCTCCCGATGGACTCTCGCAGCTCCTTGTTCCTCAGACTGTAGATCATCGGGTTTAGGAAAGGAGTCAGAGCGGAGAACAGCACAGACACAATGATACGGTCCTAAAACAAAATCAGATATAGATTGAACAAACTTTAATAAACACATGAGGTTCACTCTGCCATTTACCACAGATCCTGATGATGACAAAGTTGGTCAGTCTGTCGTCCAACACTTTTGAATGTTCAGATTTCTATGAAATGTTCTGTGAAGGCTTGTGCTCCCCAACCAGCCAAGCAGCATCAACATGATTCCTCTTATTGTTGGTGACCATTAAACTTTGAGGCTGGTGCTCTTTTTAATATTTTGGTTGACAAAGTATTTTCAAGACCAAATGGACAAATTCACATTTAATTTGCTGTGGATATCATCATCTGGATGAATCCAAGAGGTCGGGGCAGAGTACAACACAGTGTCGGTGATGCACACCTAGAAAGATATTTGAGGACGGACATTTCTATTTATAGCATCAGACTGTTGTCTTTATGAAAACTCAGTGAGCTCATCTGCTGAGCGGGGCCAAGTCAACCCAGTGTTGAGATTTCTCTGTCAAGCTTCTGCTTCTAAGGTCAAAAATGAAACTTCAAACTCTTTACTTGTCTTATCTAAAATACTGATGATGAATACAGGACTCTTAAACGTATTTTTTAAGAAGACATGTACAGTGGCTGCAAAAGTTTGGGCACCAGTGGTCAAAATTTTGTTTACTGTGAATACTTTCACAATAACACTAAAGAAAAAGGGCCTGAAGCTAAAGTTTGGGCCCCCTGCATGGTCAGTGCTCAGTAGCGCCCCCTTTGGCAGGTACCACAGCTTCCAATCACTTTCTGTATCCAGCTCAGAGTCTTTCAGTTCTTGTTTGGAGGATTTCTTCTAGCTCTGTGAGATTCTTGGGCCGTCTTCATGCTCTGCTCTTTGAGCTCTATCCACAGATGTTTAATGATGTTTAGGTCGGGGGACTGTGAGGGGCGTGGCCAAACCTTCAGCTGGCTCCTCTTGAGGTCGTCCATTGTGGATCTGGAGGTGTGTTTAGGATCATTGTCCTGTTGTAGAAGCCATCCTCTCTTCATCTGCAGCTTTTTTACAGATGCTGTGATGTCTGGAATTTAACTGAATCCATTCTTCCCTCTACCTGTGAAATGTTCCCCGTGCCACTGGCTGCAACACAAGCCCAAAGCATCATCCATCCACCCCCGTGTTTAACAGTTTGTTCTCCAAACATACCTTTGCTCATTGTGTCCAGAAAGTTCTGTTTTACCTTCATCAGTCCACAGGACTTGTTTCCAAAAAGCATCAGGCTTGTTCAGATGTTCCTTTGCAAACTTGTGAGGCTGAATGTTGTGGTGAGGACACAGGAAAGGTTTTCTTCTGATGACTCTTCCATGAAGCTCATATTTGTCCAGGTGTGTCTGCACAGTAGAACAGTGCACCACCACTCCAGAGTCTGAGAAATCTTCCTGCAGGTCTTTTGCAGTCAAACAGAGGTTTGATTTGCCTTTCTAACAATCCTACGAGCAGCTCTCTCAGAGAGTTTTCAGCTTGACCTCCACAGTTCCTGTTAACTGCCATTTCTTACTGACATGACCAACTGAGGAAACAGCTCCCTGAAAACACTTTGCTATCTTCTTCTAGTCTTCATCAGGTCTTTTAGTTTTCAGAGTGCTAGGCAGCTGTTTAGAGGAGCCCATGGCTGCTGACTGTTGGGACAAGCTTTCAGGAGTCAGAGGATTTATAAAGCTTTGAAATCTGCATCACCTGGCCTTTCCTAACGATGACTGTGAACAAGCCAGAGCCCTAACAAGCTCATTAAGGTCTGAGACCCTGGGAAAAGTCGTCTGAGAGCTCAAATGTCTTGGGGTGCCCAACATTTTTCCTTTTTTTCACTCTAAACTTGTATAAAACAAAAATAAAACACACATCCTGCTTAAGATATTGAAAAGCATGTTTCATCTTTAACTTCATGTTTTTTGAAGATCAGTTCATCTTCCACTCACTTAACTAGTCACAGTAAACAAAATTCTGACAAGGGCTGCCCAAACTGTGTGAGACTAAAACAAAGGCAAAGGTAAGTATTAAAGCTGAATGATTCGTCTCGTACCTCAGGTGAAAAGTTTCCCACCCTGTAGGAGATGAACACAAACGAGGCCGAGCTGTAAGAGATGGACACCACAGTCAGGTGGGCGGCACACGTCCTGAAGGCCTTTAGCCTTTGAGCGACACCCATCCTCGATATGGAAACACCAATCAGGATGTAGGAGGTGAGGATGAGGACTCCTGTGGTCAGTAGCGCCAGTATGGCGAAGGAAATGGACACAATGTTATCTATGGTGGTGTTACCACACACCAGGCGCCGTACAGACGACAGGTCACACCAGCCATTCCTCACCACATTGGGGCCGCAGTAAAGCCGCTGCCAGGTCATGGAGGTAGCTGGTAGTGTGCAGAAGGCGGCAAAACTCCAGGCTCCTGTGACGAGGAGCAGCCGGACGGGCCGAGTCATGACCGCCGTGTAGCGCAGAGGGTTGCAGATGGCCACGTAGCGGTCGTATGCCATGACAGTCAGGATGGCACGACCGGTAACAGCCAGCTGAACGAAGAAATACATCTGGAGGAAGCAGCCTGGGACGGAAATGGTATTCACGTCTGTCAGGAGGCCCGACAGCATTTTGGGGATGGTGGTGGTGGTGAAGAGGATGTCCACGAAGGAGAGGTTGGAGAGGAAGAAATACATGGGAGAGTTGAGCTTTGAATCAGTCAGCACCTGCGTGAGAATAAACAAGGCGAGATTAAGACACTAATAATTCCATTTTAGTCAGACTGAGGCAAAACTGGTGAAATGAACTTTAATAGATTATTTTGTACCACAAAGATGATCATGCTGTTTCCTCCCAGGATGATGATATAACCCAGAAGCAGGAGGACAAAAACTATCATCTTTTTCTCACCAAGGCTGGCGAGGCCCTGGATGATGAAGAAAGTGACGCCATCAGGCTCCCAGGTGCCATTAACAGAGCTGGATCTCTGATTGGTCGACAAGGGCAGGTATGAATCTGGAGAAAGAGTGAGGTAAGGGTGGGGTTAGTCAGGCATGTGCACAGCTAGACCCAGGTGCTGATCTTTTGGGCTCTGACTAGATAAATGTCCTTTTTTTTTAATGAAACTTTTTTTTCCCCATTTCTTTTAAAAAATTCATATTTTCATTTTTAAATTCGGCAACAATTTTAATCAAAAGTGTGGTGTATGCCCAACAACTGCATCTGAGTTGAGCCCCTCTCCCTCTCTTTTCATCTTCCCTGTCACAGCTAACAAGCGCAAATCAAGTGCCCTGTGTTAGCAAGCAAGCAAGCTAGCTGTAACTAAGCTCTGCTGAGTGGATCTGGCATCAGTTGCTTTGCAACATTAGCTGATAGTCATTTAAAAATTACAAATGTTTAAATAAACTGGCCAGATCAGCCCTGGAGTGTCATTGTAAATGACATTAATCACTCAAGATAGTATTTTGCTACATTAGCTAACAAGCAATTCATCCACATTGGCAAGCAAGCTAACGTTGGTTAAGATCTTGCTAAAACCACCGTATCACGATATATTTCACATGTTGGTGTTTCCTCTGGGATTTTTTTCAGCACTGCGGGGCATTGAATGAAAGACATGAGGCACTGACTTTGTTCAATTTACTCAGTCCACAAATGAGACAAGAATTAACTAGCACAGCCCATGGACCCTGTGCTTCACTCACTTCAGCCAGTACAAACCCAAGCCCCGGGATTCACAGAGGACCAGAGGCTAGCAGCAGCGGGTCTTACCTGTGTAACAGCAGCAACAGAAAGTTTGCTGATCCAGTAGGAAGCAGGGTGGTCAGACCCCCAGAGCTGGGTCTTATGCTGGCTGAAATCAAGTTACATCTGAAGATCTGGCCGCCTGTGTATCATCTCTAGTCAACAACTCTCTGTGCTTCTGATCTGTAACGTTGACAGGAAGTGACCACCATGAGACGGCGTATCATCTCTAGTCAACGACTCTCTGTGCTTCTGATCTGTAA
>NC_065508.1:1250092-1257558 GCF_006386435.1 Epinephelus moara | reverse complement strand
CTTCTGATCTGTAACGTCGACAGGAAGTGACCACCATGAGACGGCGTATCATCTCTAGCCAACAACTCTCTGTACTTCGTTCTGATTTGCAGCTTTTCAGACTTATTTTGTGGCTGAATATAATTTGTAGCTTCTTAAAATCTGAATGAGGATAGTGATAGTGAGATACTGGCTCCAGTGTTGAAACAAAACCAGCATCAGATGGACTGTATTCATAATCAATACGCCACAATAATATAAATAACCATCGCCATCAGCCATCTTGAGTCAAGCTCAGATTGCTGCAACTTTTCTGTGCAACTTTTTAAAATGGTTTCTTTGGTCTGAACTGGGCTTAAAGGTTGAACTATCAAATCATAAAGTGTTTGAACTTTATTAGTTATTTGAACTCCATCTTGACCAGCGACAACATCAGACCCCATAATGATGTTACAGTAACAATAATCTGATGTGGAAGCGTCACGATGTCAGGGACCGCTCTGCTGCCAAATGATCAACAAATTTTTGATACTTCAAGTTCTTTTTGTTGCTTCAGGCTTTTACTTAAGTAAAACTGTGAATGCAGAACATTTACTTGTAAAAAAAATTCTTAATGGGTTATATTAAGATCAAAATACTTCTTCCACTGCAGGCATGAAGCAAAGTGAACATCAGCAGAGTCGAGCTGCAACAGCTTTGCCTCTTTGAATGATTCATCCTCAAGAAAGCTTCAAAGCAGAAAAAATAATCAAAAGTTGAGGTAATTTTGTGTCACATGTTCTCAAGGTCATGAAAAATTAAATGTCAAAACACCAACAACTGAAAACAATTCTTAAAGGACGAACTCACATGTATCTCTTAAAACAATCTGCATGTCCAAACACACAGTTTGCTGGAATCGTTCCTCCTCATCATACTGGACATTTAAGGACACTAACAAAAATCAGTGATGTGGTGAAAATCTACGGTCCTGAGTTTGTCACATCAGAAGGGGATCCTCCAAAGTTACAGTTATTCCCTGTTTTTCTCTTGGCATCATCACTTAATGAGCGTGTGTCAGACGTGGTTAAAGAAAATAACACGTTAGTTGTGTTTGTGAAAAAAATCTCTTTAAATCTCTGTTATTGGAGTTTCAAACAGTTTCACTGTAAAAGAGGTGGAACATAAACCCAATCTGTCCTGACAGTCTAACAGACTGAGAGAGGATTTATCACCTCAATACTTTCCAACCTATCAGGCTTTAATATGCTCAAAAAAAGAAGTAATATCATGGAAAAGTGAGAATAATGTGATTACTATTACTTTACACATTTAGCAGTCTGTGCAAAAACAATTAGGAAGTAAACTCAAAGTCAATAAAACAGGTGAAGGATCAGAATTTGACAAAGGCAGCATGACCTGAAGTGACTGAATCACAAAATCTGAAGGTAAAGCTCTTTCTTTCACTCTGGAGTCGAGTACATGGAAACTCTAACACCTCAAAACCTGCTGCTTCCACTTCACAGTCACTTCTTTAACCAATTCAATATACAAACAACAAGTATAAATATAGTTTAAAGCTTCAACACTGTACGATAAGAGCAGCTAATGTTAAGCCTTTATGCAAATTAAATAAGTAAGAAAAGATTCAGCTCTTTCTCTAATAGTTTGTAAACGTGTCATCGCCTTCAGACACTGACAAAGAATTTCACTGAAGCACTTTTAAGGGAAACAAATGAAGAACCTTTAACGCTATCATCATTTTTACAAACTGTCTTCTGTGTAATAACATTTCTGTTCTCCTGCTTATAACTGAAAACATATTTGTGAAGTCACACTGTGGAGTTTGATGGCACTGGACATCATTAAAACATTAAAGCATACGACAACAGCACATAATGAAAATGACAGGAACACTCACAGACCTCTGGGGCTTTCAGGGGAAATATCAAACGGTAAAAGCTCCATCTCTCCTCAGCAGACAGACACACAGACAGACAGATGAACAGATGGGTGGATGGAGGAAAATTCACTGTCAACAGAAAACAAGTGCAGAATAATGAATGTGTGAAAAAGAAAAGCTTTGTATGTAACCTAATGTGTGCACGAGCTCAGTGGGACAGCAGCTGTTACACAGTCAGAATGAAACTCTTTAAAAAGCTCTACAGCTGCACAGCACAAACGGCACGTCTTCATATTTGTCTTTTGAACACAACAGACAGAAAGAAGATCTCATCATCTCACCTGAATGTGTGAATCTTTGCTGGGCTCAGTCACGTTCAGTCAGATAGAAGCTCAACTTCATCCACGTCCACATTTCGTCTTTTCAGGAGCGACTGAGCGTTTTCTGATTCTGATGGAGATGAAGGTGAGACCAAACATGGTTAATTACACAAAGTGACATCACATCCTTTCATTAAAAATATAAATTGTACACAGGACAGTAAGAGAATTCCAAAGGGACCTATTTTTAGTTACCTCTGTGGTTAGAAACAAGAAAACATGAGAAACATCATCGTCTTTGTTGCCGCGGTAACAACTGCCCCCTTCAAATGTTTATTCTCCTCATTAAAGGTTCATTATAAAAGTAATTACTTTGATTGCTTGTGTGTGTGTGTGTGTGTGTGTGTGTGTGTGTGTGTTGTACTTGTTGTGAAGATGGACTTTAACCGTCACAACTTTCAGATCCATCAAAGTTTCAGTTTATTTTTGTCGTTAAGTTGTAAAATGATTTCAGTCATCACTACAAAAATAAATAACACAAACTTAAAATATTGAAATAACTGTCCAACCTCAGATTCCATCACGTCCTCACTGTGACCTCGTCACATGTCCACGTTTGGTCATGGACTTTCCACGTCCACATATGACGTCCAAGGTACCCTGGGTGTGTTGGTTGTTGACGTTCTGGGACGCCGTGTCAACTTCAGCCTGTTACATGCATTGTCTGTTTTCAAAATACACTTCTGTTTTCACAGGAAATGTACAGTTTGATACAGTCTCTTTCAAAATAAAAGCACTATGTCAGTACAACACTGTGAATTGACACGTGGTTACGTTTAGGAAAAAAGGATGCAAAAATGCTCTCTCTCAGGTGAAAGTCAGTGTTTGTTGAACCCCTCCCACCTGGACTTGCGCACCTTAACTTTCATCCGTGTCCCACTGTGATTCCCCCTGATGCCACTGGGCACCATTAAATTTTAATGGCGACCGGCCGCGTATCGACGTGAAAGGACGCCTTTTCGTTGGTTTAAGTCCCCCCAAAGGAATTCCTGTCGGGGGTCAAGTACAACGGGGTCCAAGTCTGAGGCCATGGTTCTCTTGGGACGACCCAAAATTCCAAAGCTCAGTTGGTCTGTAAAATGACCCATTGGACTGATAGCCCGTTTGAAAAAGTGTTTGCATTGTATATTTCTGAAACCACGGATACATTTGTCAACAACCCTGTGGTGAATGTGTGGTTATGTTTAGGCACAAAACCACTTGGCTGTGGTTGGGAAAAGATCATGGCTGGAGCTAAAACAGCCCCACGTTTGGTGGCACAAAGGTCTTGATCAAGCAGGGATTGGTTGTTTGGTTTGGTTCAGTGCAGTGGTGTCGTCTGGTTTATTTGTGCCTATGTGTGCCTACATTTTTTACAATGAGTCTTCAACTAATCTTGTAAATGAAATTGTGACAAAAGCAGCAGGTTGTGTCTTTGGGTTCTTTTTCACTGATAAATGTGCCTGAGGTGCATTTTTTTGGTCGTGTCCACTCACTGCGACGCAAATACATTTGGATGCTGATGAGTGGTGCACATGTCACAGGCCAGAGGTCAGAGTGTGAGAAACATTTCTGGCACTCATTTGTGATGCTAGGCAACAATATTGTGTTACTTATCTTGTGTCTTAAGGCCCTGACACACCAAGCCAACGGTTGGCCGTCAACCAAAGTCGGGCGTCGGTGAGCGTCTGTCGGCCTAGTTTTTGCGCTGTGTCCCACACTGTCGGCACTTCGGCGTCGGCAGCTTTTCAGCCGATTGAGCATGTTGAATCAGCTTGTCGGTGAGAGAGATCACTCTGATTGGCTGTTCAGGTTTTATTTCCTCGCCCCTGTAGCGAGTGAATCTGCCTGTAGTGAAACCGGGGATCAACAACCGTCTGGATGTAATAGTCCGTGGAGGTGCTGCGGTGCTCGGCTGCACAGATAGGAAACCCCTCGGCTGACAGGATGTACCACTCTCTCACTCCGCTCTCTCTCACGCAGGCGCAGAACGTACGTGCTACTTGGCCGTCGGATGTAGTCCGTGTAGTGTGTTCAAATGCAACTGACACAGGGCGACGTGAGGCGACGTAGACGACGCAACAGTTGGCTTTCGTCGCCGCTAGTTCTTTGATGTCGGTTTGGTGTGTCCGCACCTTTAGCGAACAAAAGTCGTCAAACCAACACAACTGAGGCTTTGAAATAAAGTGAACAAACCTCAGCAGCGAAGAATCTGCAGAGAGCAGCAGTACAAGCATCGAGTCTGCTAACGTTACTGCTGCTAGCACTAATGATACAATGACAGAGGCTAGCAGGCAGCCACATGTTGAAGACATACCTGAGGAATACACTGACTGACAAACTGATGAACATCCATCATGATGTTGGAACTGGTGCAGAGGCTGTTCTGCAGGAGTTTGATGCAACAGGAAGGAAATGCCTGCTAAATGCCTGTACGTTTCTCGGGGCAATATTCAGTGTATTATACTGTATTCTGATATTCTGCTGGCTGTTGCTGTCACGTCTGTGGGCTTGTCTTTGAAATGGTGGTAAGCTATCAGAGTTTTATGGTGGTGTTGTGTTGGTAACATTAGTGTTAATCTCTTGCTCACTCACTGAGCAGACTGTGTATGTCCATGTGTGAGGACCTGTGTGTTTAGGGTAAGCTACGAGTGGACGGGCGGTTCCTGTGTGTACAAAGAAATATAATCCTGCTGGCGCCACTGAGTGTGCTGTGACGACCCACCTACCTATCTTTGCTCTACAGCAGGGGTCATCAACTAGATTTGTCCAAGGACAGTTTTTCTCAGCAGACACTGTGACTTTCAAATTATATGTACACACATGCGTCTGATTATGTTTTAAATATGGGAGCAAACTTGGAAATGTACATAATTGATGGGAGGACTGAGGGTCCTCCCCCTGGAAAAACAAATAGAATTCAAACAAATTTCCCACAGTTCTGCACCATGTGCACTGGTCTAGATGAGTTTGACAGATGGTGCAGAGAACAGCATAATAACTGGTTGGACCTGTGAGAGAAAAGGAGAGAACAGGCTGATCATAACAATCAGAGGTGAACTGTAACATTAGGTTTCCAACTAAAGAACCCAAACAGTTATAGATCTATGGTCATGTTCAGATATGAAAAATACTGAATTATGTTACTATTCTAACTCACTGAAAAACTTTTTAAAAAGCCCCCAAAGCGCCCTAAAAAAAAGCAACTGTGTACTTAACCCCCGTCTCCACCAAACCCTTTCAGTCCAGTCCCTCTGGAACCAGCAGTAACCCTTCAGACATGGCACCTAGACCCTCGGTCTGTTCAGACAGTCCTCTTAAATGTGGGCGGGGTTGTTGTCACTCACTGCTCCGTCCAGCACTCGCTGTATTTCCTCATCAGCGGTGACACAGATGGAAGTCTGCACCTGGTTTATCGTCCACAGAACGAGGCTGCACGCCCACATTTTCAGAACAAAATAGAACAGGCTGCAGTGAGAGTCTCTCTCCATGGGATATTTAAAAATAGCAGCTTTGTGCATTTAGTCCTTCTCAGGCAAGCTCAGGGGTTTAGTGTTGCTGTAGCCCACAGGAAGTGAGGATTAGAATATATGACCTTCACATAATCCGCTCCAAATTAATCTATATTTTTAAAGTCATTACTAAAAGTGTGTGTCATATAAAAACTAAAGTGATGGTCAAAGTTGTCACAGTGAAATTTAAGGTGTGCTGATGGATTCACGTCATCAACTCATGCATTGAGTAACATTACAAGTTAACGTTCCACCTTAAAGTTGCCGGCAGTCGGCCCAGTGAATGAAGTTATTTTTCCTCTTTCATTTTATAGTTGTAGTTTACTGATGTATGAACAGAGGTTACATAAAACCAGAGTGACCGTCCTCTACTGACCAATCAGACTGCAGGGTTTCTAGCTCCACCTTTTAGTACCAGATCTGTGTGCTAGGTACCCCAACACAGGGGGGACCAAACATGGGGACGCTAAGGAACGCTTCTGTTGGGACCATCCACAACTTTCACTGTGGAGACAGAAACAAAGCGACTGATCTGAACTGCTCGCTGGAAACAGGACTTTATACATCAGAGGAAAACACTGTATTGTTACATATACCTGACAGGTATTTATTGGTTATGTTGCAGATTCAAATTTTCACAAAAAAAAACAACAAAAAAAAACAAACAATTAAAATATGATGCATTATTATCCCTTAAACTATCCAGCATAACATAAGGATTAAAATCTCCACCTTGAACAGACTTTAAGTAAATTCTCTCCTGACTGCAGGACTTTTACTGAGAGGCTGGGCGACCAGGTGTATTTTTTACACTTTAAACCAGATCTCAACCGAGAAAAGTGTCTCCTTTGGATAAAGTTGTGTGGTAACGTTAGACCACATCAACTCAATGTGAGTAAGATTAACAATGATGTCTACATCTGTTCTAAGGTAAGTCAACATTGTGTTTGAGGCAACATATTGTCACTTTGCTGGAAAGAAATATAAAGTTATCTTTAACATCTCTAGCTAACGTTAGCTAAAGTTAGCCTAACGTTAGTCACTTTATATGCTGAAAAGTTTAATTTTAATTATGTTTCAATCAATATTGAGCTAAGCTGGGAAATCTGCCTACTACATAATCACAGTTTTGTTTGATGGATTACTGAAACCCTTCAGAGGCTTCAGCCAACGTTATAATTAAAGTATTTAAAGTGAGATAAGAGTTTTCCTCGTTAGATAACAGATAATGGGCCCAACAACCACCGACTTTCACCCAGGAGGCCGGTGTTCACTTCCTGTAAGACTGTAAAGCCATATGGGGTGCCGTTTGTAAAGTGGCTCATGCTGAAAATAACATCAACATTTTGCCACATTTCGCTTCAAACAATGTTTAAAAAAGTGTTGTGAATTTTTTAACGTCACCTTTTACCACATTTACAGCAATATTTGTTAACTTAGAAATATATTAAATAGTTAAGTCTAAATATTGTTTGTTTAATTATCATGTTGTAACTAAGACATCCGCTGGAAAAAAATATTTTTTTCACGGACCGTTTAGAGTTAATGAGTCATTACAGACACCGTTAACGGGGCTAACAGCTAACGGTTAGCCCCGCTAATCTCCGATAACCACGTTATTAATTTCAAAACGTGCACACAGAAATAGTAATGTTTGTTCAATCATTGTGTTTATAGACTTTACAAACACCAGATTAGTCTAAACGGTGATATAGTGACGTGAAAAATGTGAGA
>NC_065508.1:1243749-1249941 GCF_006386435.1 Epinephelus moara | reverse complement strand
TTTCTAAGTTAACAAATATTGCTGTAAATGTGGTAAAAGGTGATGTTAAAAAATTCACAACACTTTTTCAAACATTGTTTGAAGCTAAATGTGGCAAAATGTTGATGTTATTTTCAGCGTGAGCCACTTTACAAACGGCACCCCACAAAGCCAAACCCTGTTCTTCTTTCCTAAACCCAACCACGTGTGTGTGTTGCTGAAGGAAAAAAAACATCAGTTGGTGGTGCTGTACCGACGTAGTGCTTTTATTTTGAAAGAGACTGTATGCAAACTGTACATTTCCTGTGAAAACAGAAGTGTGTTTTGAAAACAGACAATGCATGTAACAGGCTGAAGTTGACACGGCGTCCCAGAACGTCAACAACCAACACACCCAGGGTACCTTGGACGCCATATGTGGACGTGGAAAGTCCATGACCAAACGTGGACATGTGACGAGGTCACAGTGAGGATGATGATGTATCGCCATCATAATTCTTCTAAACCTAACTTTACTCGTAGGGGCACCAATACGTAACATACGAACCCTGGTATGAGGATACGTTGATCAAATGAAAATTAAGGGAAGAACACTAATTTACCTTTTTTTAAAAACTCCAGAATTAAAATGGTGTAACTTTTCCCAGGTGGAACATATTTGACAAACACTTGTGTATTTCCTGGGACTGCAGCCCGTAGATGACGGGGTTGAGGCTGCCGGGAACAACGTTGAAGAGAATGGCTGAAATCTTTCTGTACTCTGCGTACTGAGGGAAGCGATGGAGGATGATGAGGATGAACCCGCTGATCAGCATGATCAGATACAGGCACAGATGAGTGCTGCAGGTCTTCAGGGCCTTACCGTTTAAAGACTTGCTGTTACTCATCAGACAAGCTGCTGTGATTTTAAAATAAGTGAGGACTATGCTGCCGATGGAGGACGAGAGCAGGACGACAGTGAAGGTGATGCCGTAGACGTTATTGATGAACGCGTTTTCACAGGAGAGTTTGAATAAAGAGGCGTTGTCACAGTAAGGATTTGTGATCAGAGTCCTGCATCGGTTCAGCCGTACGGTCAGACCCAGCAGAATCCCCACCAAAACAAAAGCCACTCCCCAGGCAGACACGGTCAGCTTGATCACCATCCTGTTGGTCATCACAGTGGGGTAGCGCAGAGGGTTACAGATGGCCACGTATCTGTCAAACGCCATGATCATGAGCACAGTGTGAGCGTTGGTGCCGAACATGTGTGTGGTGAAGGCTTGTATCAGACACTCGTAGTAGTGAATGAGGCGCTCTGACGGAGGCACCAGGATGTCGGCGAGCACCCGCGGAACCAGCAGAGAGTTTCCCATGACATCGTTTACTGAGAGGTTGCAGAAGAGGAGGTACATGGGTTGGTGGAGGCTTCTCTCCTTCCAGATCAAGACCAGAATGCCCACGTTGGTAGTTAGGATGAACACGTAGGCCAAGAGCAGGAATAAGAAGACAGGGTACTTGTTAGTCTTGGTGACCTTTAACCCCTCAAGCTGAAGAGTGAGACTGTTGTACGTGAAGTTTTCCATCTGAGGAAACAAAACAGGAGACAAAGGAGAGTATAACTTTAATGACATATACTGCAATGATACAGAAATATAGATTCTACACGAACAGAAAAACATGTTCATAATATTCCTCAACGATATGAAGATGCTTTTTAACCTTTCAGTCTCTAAAGTTGTGGATGAAGTTCTCAAAGCTTTTTTACACAAGACGACTGTAAAGATGTAAAAAGTGAACAGTGAACAACAGGCAGCAGGGTCGCCACTATGTTACTTTGCTCTTCCAGTATCTTACAGTTTGCTCATTTGTTTTAATGTGCTAAAACAAATGTGCGTCTCACTCCGAAGTCGTTGAATACCGGTGCTTGGTCAGTGACCTCTGATGTCAGACACCGATGAAAAAAGCCATCCTTTCAGGTCAGCAGTGTCAGGGGCAAACACAGTGGGACAACAATGTAAGTTAAGGGGAAAGAAGTCTGGATAGAGGGGCTGGTGAATGGGTCAACACTGACTTTCACTCAGAAAGGAAGGGAAGGGTTCACTTCCCATTTCTAAGCATAACCAAGTGCTTTTGTTGATGTCCCAGCGTTGGTAGTGACGTCCCGGAACAAATACGTAGTGCTGCCAGCACTATTAAAGTATAACAGCAACCAGCCGCGTATCATGCCGACATTGAAGGACGCCTTTTTTCGTTGGTTTCTGATGCCAAAAGTCGCTGCCTGAGAGCTGGATTTCGACGACTTCGGAGTGAGACCAGGCTCAGGACAGAGCTAAATTATTATTTTTCAATCATGCAATTACTATGTGGGAGAAAAAACAATCCAAAACTTTTTGTCGTAATTTACTTTTTATTTTTAATATAAAATTGAAAACTACACGTGCAGAATAGTTACATGTTCAACTTGTTCTGATAAAAAAATATATATATATATGTAGAGTTGTTTCTCTCAAAATGTTGTTGGCTTTTTGCTGAAATTGTGCAATAAAAGTTTAGAAAACTGAAGCTGTTGACTAGAACAGAGAAGTTGAGTTAAAGAATGTGCATCATTTGCTGTTTAAAAGGCACACGGCTCAGTGTGGAGGTCCAGATGTTTGCTGATGGTGGAGAATTAGGTTACTGAATGACATATGGGCCACTTGTAGACACCACTTCTCTGTAGCTCTCTGCTGTGTGACAAAGAAAGAGATAAAGAGATCAGTGTCAAAATAACTGTCATAACTATCGCTGACCCAAAATCAGAGATCCCCTCATGTCCTCCTGTCCTAATCTGGACCATACACATAAAGAAACTCAGCCCTCAGTCAACCAGAACATCCCAGCCTCAAACAGTCAAACAGCTGTACGTAAAGTTTCAGAAACAAAACAAGGTGTGAGAATAAAAAGTCCTGCTTCCACCAAACCCTTTCAGTCCAGTCCCTGTGGAACCAGCAGTAACCCTTCAGACATGGTACCTAGACCCTCGGTCTGTTCAGACAGTCCTCTTAAATGTGGGCGGGGTTGTTGTCACTCACTGCTCCGTCCAGCACTCGCTGTATTTCCTCATCAGCGGTGACACAGATGGAAGTCTGCACCTGGTTTATCGTCCACAGAACGAGGCTGCACGCCCACATTTTCAGAACAAAATAGAACAGGCTGCAGTGAGAGTCTCTCTCCATGGGATATTTAAAAATAGCAGCTTTGTGCATTTAGTCCTTCTCAGGCAAGCTCAGGGGTTTAGTGTTGCTGTAGCCCACAGGAAGTGAGGATTAGAATATATGACCTTCACATAATCCGCTCCAAATTAATCTATATTTTTAAAGTCATTACTAAAAGTGTGTGTCATATAAAAACTAAAGTGATGGTCAAAGTTGTCACAGTGAAATTTAAGGTGTGCTGATGGATTCACGTCATCAACTCATGCATTGAGTAACATTACAAGTTAACGTTCCACCTTAAAAGTTGCCGGCAGTCGGCCCAGTGAATGAAGTTATTTTTTTCTCTTTCATTTTATAGTTGTAGTTTACTGATGTATGAACAGAGGTTACATAAAACCAGAGTGACCGTCCTCTACTGACCAATCAGACTGCAGGGTTTCTAGCTCCACCTTTTAGTACCAGATCTGTGTGCTAGGTACCCCAACAGAGGGGGGATCAAACATGGGGACGCTAAGGAACGCTTCTGTTGGCACCATCCACAACTTTCACTGTGGAGACAGAAACAAAGCGACTGAACCGTACTGCTCGGTAGAAACGGGGCTAAGGATGTCATGACTAAATGAGGGGTTGAGAGAAATAAAAACTAATATCAGAGGAGGAGTGAAGGAGGGTGAGACTGAGAGGGAGAAATAATTAGAGGAGACAAACTGGTGATTTGTTGAATATCTGAGTAAACTCACCATCATTAAAGTCTCCTCAGCAGAGTGGACACATGTGGATCCACTGTTGTTAACTAGAGACTTTGACAGTTTTCTTTAATGAGATTTTGCCCTGTGCAGCCTCAGTGTCTCTGTCGGGTTAGAGCCAACTTCCTGCTGCCTCACCTGAAACTTACAAGAATTTTTATCAGCCAGATTTATTGGTTTTTAGTCCATGTTTGTAGTTAGGTTCTGAAAACTGTGATGACAGACAACAGATTCAAACATGACTGACACAACGTGAGCTCGTATTTATGTCTAGATGTGTGACAGTGTGTGAAGGCCTTCAGTCACCACAGCAGAGTGAGAGCTGCTCTGGATTTCCTGCCCTGGTCACACAGCAAACAGCATGTGAAGAGTCTCCTGACAAAAACAGAAAACTCTAACTGCTCTCATTTTTCAGATCACTGTTTTTATAATAGATTATACACAAAAACACACAGTGAATAATCTTGCATTCATTTTTAAACCTGCGCTGCTGAATAACCGCTGACAACCAGTCTGCACTGAAGTCTGAATGTTCGTCCAGCCGTTGATAACCTCCAGAGAAAGCACAGTGGAAGTAAACAGTTCACCCTGTCAGGACCATCAGTGTGCTTTATGATAAAATACATGTGTCCACACATTAAATCAGATACGTAGAAACTTAAATGTCAGTCGTCTCTGAAATTCTAGCTGGCTGTCTCATCCTGCCTCATGGCATGAAAACAAACAGGACACATCACTGAGAGACTTTGCCCCAATTCATGAAACAAATAAAACTGTTACTCACCGAGTATTTAGTAAGATGGAGACGGGTGAGGAAAAGAGCAGATGCAGCTGAATGTGCACTTTAGTTGAAATTGCGCCTCCCAAAATTCAACAAATCCAACACGACACTGTGACCTCAGATACTCTGCACTTTGTACTTCTGTTAAAAATGTATTAAAAATAACATTTACATTGTTGAAATCCTGCTGAACATTTACAGCAGGAACCAAAAGTGGAAAAACACATGTAAGAGGGTACCAAAGTGAAGATGAATGAGACGAGAAGCGCACCAGACAGTGAAGTTAGTTCAGATCAAACTCTCACAAAAATTGTAAACGGATGCATCAACAGAAATAACGCTGAGGAGAAAACAGCATCAAGTTCAGCTCCGTTCGCAGACGTCATGTTTCTACATCACTGCAGCACTGAATCAGCTGCAGCAGAACACAGAACATATGTTGTAAATGTGTTTGACCTCCCATCTTCTGATTTAAATTACCTTACAATCTTTAAAGCTGCTCTGATGATCTGAAGCTGTTACCACCTGCACTGAGCTAAGCTAAACCTCTCAGTGTGACTCAGCGGTCTGCAGACGCTCCTTCTCAGGCCTCCTCTGAAGAAGCTACACGTCTGATTTATCAGCATTATTTCCTCTGGGGCACCGTCAATCGTTACCTTACAAACATGATGTTATCTTCACCACGTTCATGAAAACTGTCAACAAAGTTGTTGTGGAAGTTCAGGATGAAAGTGTTGTGTTACTGTCTTTATGTTTAATGTCCTAAAACTACTTGTGGGGTTTAAAGAAGAGACGGTTGCACTCATAAATGTTTCATTGAGTTGAGGAGCATGCTGCTAAATCACAGTAATATGCAGAACTACTGTGAGACCAGAGTCTACAGCTGTCATTACACAATGATTTACAGTAGAAATGACACAGTAACTTACTGTGAAAGTGATGCAACTAGTAGCCAGTGATTTACTGTAAATGTAAGGTGAAATATTTTTCAGTGCAGCCACGTCTTTTGGACAAACTAATCATGACAAACAACATGTTTGACAAGCTCTGTCTCACTCTGAAGTCGTCGAAATCAGGAGCTTGGGCAGCGACTTGTGGCGTCAGAAACCAACGAAAAAAGGCGTCCTTTAATGTCAGCATGATACACGGCTGGTTGCTGTTAGAGTTTAATGGTGCTGGCAGCACCAAGGGGAAATGCAACAGAACAAGGACGAAAGTTAAGGTAGCAAAAGTTGGACTGTGTTGGATGGGTCCAACAAACACAGACTTACACCCAGGAGGCCGGTGTTCACTTCCTGTAAGACTGTAAACCCAACCACGTGTGTGTTGAAGGGAAAAAAAACGTTAATTCCTGGTGTTGTACTCAGAGTTGGGTATAAGAGTACTTTGATTACTTTTTGCAGTAATGAGTAACCTAACGTGTTAGTTTGCTGTTTGAGTAATCAAATACTTAAGTACATTTTCAAACAAGACATCAGTTACTTCCGTTACTTTTAGAACGCTGGTCCTT
>NC_065508.1:1238218-1242713 GCF_006386435.1 Epinephelus moara | reverse complement strand
CAACAACCAACACACCCAGGGTACCTTGGACGTCATATGTGGACGTGGAAAGTCCATGACCAAACGTGGACATGTGACGAGGTCACAGTGAGGATGGGTTGGTGTGACTCGGCAGCCCAAAGCTGGATTACAGAAGATGATGCACTTCCTTCACTGACAACTGTCTCATTTATGGACTGAGTGCACAAACTTTGGTAACAGAGATAACAGGCTGTACCTCACAAGATGGCGCCCCTGTCCCACACGGCGTGACGTATCTTTACATTATCTACTGAAGCTGGTGAAGATTACACCGCCTATTGGCTTTCCATGAGTTTTTGTGTTTGTGTCATACATCAGGAAAATGTTGCCTCCTACAAAAGACCAGGGGCCGGGTGCACAAAACACCCTTAGTTAAGATTTTGAAGTTAAGGTTTCCTCAAAATAAAATAGTTTGCACAAAACAACCTTAAGTTTTCTCCTTAAGGTTTCCTTATGTATTTATGGTTTTCTCCCTGTCTTGGTCTGAAACTTAAGGAATCTTTCCACTGTTGCAAAAAGACCTTAACAACCAAAGCAAGGTAAAGCAGCTTTATTTGTACAGCATGTTTCATACAGCAGGGCCACTCAAAGTGCTTTAAAGAGCAACTAAATATAAAACATAATAAAGGAAAGGTCAAATTAATTACCAAATGATTTACAATTTTTAAAAATCACCATTACAAATAGCAAGTGATGTCCCCAGATGTCCCCAGATGTCCCCAGAAGGTTCATATGTCACAAGCATGTCAGAGATATGTGGGCGCTGAGTCACAGGTAAGAAAGCAGGGTTAAACACTCTGTCTTAACTGCAACATGACAGAGTTTATGTTGATAAATGAAAAACTAACCCACCCTGAGCAGAGTGTTTCTGCGACCAGGAGAACTCACGGAGACACTTCTGGTTTTACACTTTAGATTCGACTGAATTCATTTTTGTTCCAGTCATTTCCTGTTTTCTGATATTTGGGGATCAGATTAACTTTATAGTTCTTGCTATGATCGTATTCCTCCAGAAGTTTAATCTTTTCCTCCTCTGACTGGTATGATTTTATTGTCTTCTTTTCTTCAGACATTTTTTCTCTATCTGATCATCAGCCGACGCAGTGACACGATGACAGGCGTCACAAGAGTCCGAGCAAACGAACAATCTCCATGGAAACTTTGACTGCTGTGAAATCCCTTTCAACGCAGTAAATGAGTTTTTCCTTAACTAAGGGAACCTTTTAAGGGATTCTGTGCAACTGTGTAAGTCCCTCAGCTAAGGAGAAATAATCCATACTGTGTCATACTTAAGGAGAACACTTAAAGGGTCTCGTTCATGAAGTGTGTGAGTAGATCTGCACATAAAAACCTCAGTACTAAAAACCTTCACAGGGTTCATGAACGCAGCAGAAAACTCAGATCTATCGTAGGTACGTGTTTATGATCATGAATCCCAATCAATCGTAAACTGACAGAATATCCAGTGACACCATGGAGGTGATAGTTCCTGTGGACAGGTGCATCCTGTCGACCTGCAGACACATGGAGCGGGAACTGCCCATTGGTTCGACAGCCCATTGGTTCGACAGCCCATTGGTTCGACATCCCATTGTTCCGACCATATTAAACTCATTGTTCCGAAGTCCGTTCCGAAATCATCATGATGCCCTGTGGTTAAGGTCTGGTTAGGTTTAGGCACAAAAACCACTTGGTTAGGGTCAGGAAAAGATCATGGTGTGGGTTAAAATGAAAAAGAAAGTGACAAACACATAAGCCATGAGCCTGCTCCGCCTCAAGCCGGTCGCGGCGCACCATACGCCTGCCGCGAGCTGTTCAGCACCGCGGACAGTCGGACTAATGGGATGTTGAATTAATGACATGGACCCACATGGAGCAAACAGAGACAGAGAAAGAAAAGCTTTACTGACGCTGAGACTGAAGTTATGTTAGCTGACGGGGGGTTAACAGAAACATTTTATTTCCTTCTGATAGTCCTGATGTGACTATTTCTCTTTAACAATTTTGTATTTAAGTTTTTAAATTTGGCTCATGGCATCAGTTCTTCATTAAAAGTGTGTTGTTTGTCCGACAGCTGCTCCCTGTGGTGTGTAAAGAGGGCAGAGGAGTCATTTCTAATTATGACAACATATGTGCAGTAATAACACAGGCACCAGCAGCAGGTGTAGATTTTGTTGGTACCTATGCAAAGAGCTGAGTCACTAACATGTTGATGAATCCTGAAACACACACAAATTCATTCTGCTCACGTTTCATGAATCAAACCAGGTGTGTTTTGTGCAGCCGGTCGCAGCAGATCAATGATACCAAAGAGAATTTCTACAATTAACCAAACTAGTAAACTGACACAAAATAAAATGAACATGTGTTTCAAATACAACAAGGCAGTGTAGCTGACATGTGATGATTTGATCTGTAAATGTTTGAATTCTCAGAATAACGGCATGACCGGTTTGGATCGGAATAACCTGGACAGGGATTTGCAGATTTCTGCAGACTGCACGCCGTAGATGATGGGGTTGAGGCTTCCAGGGATGATGTGGAACAAAATGGCAGAAAGTTTTCTGTAGTCTGAGTACTGAGGGAAGCGGTGCAGGATGATGACAATATACCCACTGATCAGCATGATGAGATACACCACCAGATGAGTGCTGCAGGTCTTTAAAGCTTTACTGTTCAGAGACTTGTTCTTACTCATCAGACAGACGACTGTGATCTTAGTGTAGGTGAGAACCATGCTGCCGATGGAAGCTGTGAACAAGACGACAGTGAAGGTGAGGCCGTAGACATTATTGATGAACACGCTCTCACAGGAGAGTTTGAATAAAGAGGCGTTGTCACAGTAAGGGTTTGTGATCAGAGTCCTGCATCGGTTCAGCCGTACGGTCAGACCCAGCAGAATCCCCACCAAAACCAAAGCCACTCCCCAGGCAGACACCGTCAGCTTTATCACCATCCTGTTGGTCATTATGGCGGCGTAGCGCAGGGGGTTACAGATGGCCACGTATCTGTCAAACGCCATGATCATGAGCACAGTGTGAGCAGCGGTCCCAAACATGTGTGTGGTGAAGGCTTGNTCCCCAGGCAGACACCGTCAGCTTTATCACCATCCTGTTGGTCATTATGGCGGCGTAGCGCAGGGGGTTACAGATGGCCACGTATCTGTCAAACGCCATGATCATGAGCACAGTGTGAGCAGCGGTCCCAAACATGTGTGTGGTGAAGGCTTGGACCACACACTCGTAATAACTGATGAGGGGCTCTGAGCGCAGCAGCAGCATGTCTGACAGCAGACGAGGCACCATGATGGAGTTCCCCAGGATGTCGTTAACTGGCAGGTTGCAGAACAGCAGGTACATGGGCTGGTGGAGGCTCTTGTCCGTGAAAACCAGTAGTGCAATACCTGCATTCATGACTATGATGAAAATGTAGGAGAAAAAGAAGAAGAGAAAGACGGGGTAGACAGAGTCCTTGGAGACATTCAGCCCCTCCAGCTGCAGGGTGAAGCTGTTGTAGGTGTAGTTCTCCATCAGCCTGAAACAACAGACATCACAGCCTGAAAACTTTACACCTCATAATGTCGTTTGACAAAACATTAAAGCAGGAAAAATAGAAACTAGAGCAAAACATAACCACATATGAAGAACTGTAACTTTACACCGATAAAGACTTCAGTCACCTGCTCTGAGTCTTCTGCTCCGTCTGTCTGTCTGTCTGTCTGTCTGTTGGCTCTTGTGTCTTGCACCAACAAAGACGATCTTCTCCTCAGCTGCAGTTTTAAATAGTCATAGTCTGATACTCAGAGGAGCCGTGTGACAGAACAACAACGTGCTGTTATGGTGATGTCATATTGTTTACAAAGAGTGGAATAAAACATATTAGATAGAATAATTTAGTCTTTATTATTTTATGTCATTATTCCATTAAAGTCCAGATCTCCTGTTTTTTCTCCCACATGACCAACACGTTCTCACTGCGACCTCGTCACGTATCCACGTTTTGGTCATGGACTCTCCACGTCCTGTTACAATGTGCAGGGTACACTGGGAGCGTCTGTTGTTTTGGAAAGTCCTGTCAACTTCAGCATTCACCCAACCACATGCTTTCGTTGCACAAGACAATAAACGTAAATATTTAACGACGTAATTTGGAAAAACATTGAATGTATCTAATGAGCAGAAACTGTCCATTTCCTGTGAAAACACAAGTGTATTTTAAAAAGACACAATGCATGTAACAAGCGTAAATCAATACGCCATGCCTGAACGTCAGAAACAAACGCAGGAGGATTGCAGACGTGAACAGCACCGACTGAGCGGCAATATGTGACAAGTTGGGATGAGAACAGTTTGGATCTACAAGTCTAAATATGACTCACGAGGTACGTTCTGGGACGCCGTGTCAACTTCAGCCTGTTACATGCATTGTCTGTTTTCAAAATACACTTCTGTTTTCACAGGAAATGTACAGTTTG
>NC_065508.1:1233620-1236681 GCF_006386435.1 Epinephelus moara | reverse complement strand
CTTTCAGAGCAGTCCATTATCTCAGAAGGGGTGTGTTCATTAACAGTAACAGGGTTGACGACTACCTGGCGACCCGACTAAATTGATGTTTTTTTACAACATTTTACAGATATTAAGAATAAAACCCATTCATGAGTAATGAAAGGACACTTGAGGCTTTATATATAAGTTTATGTTTTTATGATAGTTTGATTTTTTGGGCCTTAATAGCTAGTAAAAGTAGAACAATCATGTTGAGGGACAGGTCATTTTTACAGCTTTTGAATGATGCTTCATACAGTGTACAGTGTTTAAAACTCTTTGAAAACAAAAGAAACAAACTTTTACATTGTTTTAATGTTACAATAGATATGGAAAATAAATTCTAAAATGATTATAGTGTATTTATTGTTTATTGACATTTATAGTAGGGATGGGCATCAATTTTCGATTATCGATGATTGATTGTTAAGGCTTTTGATCGATCACAAATAATTTTGATCGATAGTCGCAGTGTTTCCCCTACAATGCCTGGCATAGGTCCGGCGAGCCGCCGTGCCAACGAGACCCCCCGCCCGGTGAGCACGGTGGCTCGACGGGCCTACGAGACCCCCACCGGACCTATGCCAGGCAAAAAATCAGAAACAGACGGAGGCTCTCATCGCTGTCCAAAGCCTCGGCGGCTTCCCTTGAGGCCTCTGAAAACACTACGCCATTGAAAGATGGAGGTTTTGCAATTAATCGATAATTGATCGTTAATTTTTTTGATGATCGAATAATGAATTTTGATCGTTTGCCCATCCCTAATTTATAGCACAGTTTTGTTTGAGGGACACAAAATGGAACGTTTTCGTATAATAATAATAACCCTTGAAATACGCTGCACACAGTCTGAACGTGTTTGAACAGAATTTCAGTGGCTGTTTCTAAATGTTCAGCATTTGTTGAAGCAGCTGAGATAAAGTCACCAAACACATTTTGGGTGAAAGATCGAACTGATGTCTAAAATTTTAAACCTACTGTATTTTAACCTCCGTGTTTTTTACAGTGCAGATCATCATCCACATCATCACCGGATCAGATGGTGAGCTCACAGTTACGTCTCTGTCTTTGATATAAATATTAATATTTAAAATCTTTGACTGGATTCTTCTTCTTCAGTTTTTGGCCCCTGTGTTTTGTCCCCGTCAGATTAAAGCTGTACTAATATATTTAAAGTGTGACGTAGGCTGTGACCCAGTGATGAATTCATGATTTACACTGAATGAAACTTTATTGTGTTCATTTATTGACATTTTCCCGCTCTGACTTTTTGTGTGTGCAGTCGGCATATTCATGCATTAATATCTTTATGGAGGGTCCGTCTTTTTTTTACCCGTCACTACGGTGAATTGTTATGTCGGAGCTCTGTACCTGAGCACATTCAGGGTTCATCACCTCAGAGTTCAGGTGTTGTTAAAGCTGCTCTCTGAAACAGGCCCCTGGTGTCTGAACAACAGCGTTAACATAACGTTGAAGTTTTATTACTTTCATAATAAACCATCCAAACCTCTGAGCACAAGTTATATGGAGTTATTTTCATACTGAGCAGGTCTGTTGTTGGTTTTCACCCTTTATTTCTTGCATTTAAGTAATTTAATCATTTCATCATATTATTTATTTATTTACAGTTTTTTTTTTTATGGAAAACATAACTGTCATTGACGTGCTGACAAATATATATATATCGAAGAAAAACATCAGTGTGTTCGCAGGAATTAACTCCTGTGTGAGTTTGTTTTGAACAGGTTTTTTAATTACTTTTAGTATTGAAGTAGTTATTGATTATTATCACTTAATTATGCACTTATAACAAAAACACAAATTGATAATACTTTCTATTATATATCTAAGAAGACATGTGAACATGCTATTTTCTATAAAGGCGTATTAATTCAATGATACAGTTTTAATTTTCATGGAGTGACTGTCTATTTAACTGTGCTCAATAATAATATTAATGATAATAATAATAACTTTATTTGTATAGCACAGTTCATACAGCAGGTGCAGCTCAAATTGTTTTACATAATAAAATGAGAAAAGACACATAAAAGATGAGAGTAAATCAGATTCGATCACACAGACACATAAAAAATACGCATTAGGTCTGATAATTAATAGATAAAAGCTCTAAAAGGAGGTTTTAAGATTTCATTTGAAGCCCTTGACTGAATCAGAGAGTCTGACGTCCTCTGGAAAGCTGTTCCAGAGACGAGCGCCTGAGACATTGAACGCAGCATCACTGTTTAGTTCTGCTCTGGGGGACGTTTAGTGGGCCAAAGGTGGAGGGTCTGAGGGGTCAGGAGGGGATGTATTTGAGCAAGACATCAGATAAACAGTCAGGAGCCAGACCATAAGAGATTTAAAAACTAAATCTTATAATAAATTCTAAAATGAACGGGAAGCCGATGAAGAAAACTGGAACAACAGCAATAAACCATCTTGTGGAGGAGCTGTGTGAAGCCAGACTCCTTCTGAGCTGTCGAGGACTTTCATCTATGAATCAAGAATCATTTTAAAGTGTATTTTATATTCGTGCCTACTTCCCACAGAACAGTCGTCTGTTGCGCTTCAAACCAACTGAACACTTACTGACAGGAGACAAACACGAGGCAGTTGGGCACATTATGATATTTGTATAAATACATTTGCAAAACAAACTCTCAGAAACTAACTTTTCAGTGACGGTGAAACCCTCTCAGACTTACACAGCTTTGACAAGAACTTATTTATCTCTTTGGACTGCACGCCGTAGATGATGGGGTTGAGGCTGCAGGGGATGATGTGGAACAGGATGGTACAGATTTTTCTGTAGTCTGTGTACTGAGGGAAGCGATGGAGTGTAATAATAGATATTCCATTGAACACCATGATGAGATACACCACCAGATGAGTGCTGCAGGTCTTTAAAGCTTTACTGTTCAGAGACTTGTTCTTACTCATCAGACAGACGAGAGTGATCTTAGTGTAAGTGAGAACCATGGTGCCGATGGAAGCTGTGAACAAGACGACAGTGAAGGTGAGGCCGTAGACGTTATTG
>NC_065508.1:1204609-1233120 GCF_006386435.1 Epinephelus moara | reverse complement strand
ATCACACACAGTGTGTGGAGGCTTTATTGTCTTCCCAATTTATTGTTTCTTATCTGTGAAATTAAAGTAAATCAAAGCTTTGTTTCCACTGAGGGAAATGGTTTCAGCTCACAGAGACAGACAGGAGGTCTGCGTGCAGTTTCATTTCTGGGAGGTGCACGTCAGGCTACATAATATAGATAGTTATTGTACGAGACCCTATACACAGTCTTTACTAATAAGATAATCATCTGTTATTCCCACAGTGGGGAAGTTTAGTGTTACAGCAGCAGAGGGGAGAGTGTAATAACAAGTAAACACACAGTAAACACACTGCCGAAGAGGGAACGTATATGTAAAAGAGTAAAATAAAAACCTCCGTTGCCTTTTCCTCTCTCCTTCTCCACTTTTCATCCGTATACTTCTTTGCAAATAAATACGGCAGCGATAGAACCCAAAGGCCTGAGCCACACACAATACTCTGGTTATAATGCTCTCTCCAAATCTCACTCATGTTTCCACTGTGGTCTGGCTGCAGCATGGGATGTCTCCTGACGTCTCCTGATATTCAGAATGAGACTTCAGCCTAATGAGGCAGTAAGAAACAGACTGGATCAAGTGGAAAATAAAGAGACACTTATAAAAACAATCTGAGCAGCTCTGTGGTGAAAATAACCACTTTTAATGGACACACAGTGACGATGTTCAGTTGCCCCGTGTGCCCCCATTACAGATCTTTCAGCAGCCCGTTCACTAAATACTGGACCAATTAAAAGCTGTTCTTTACATGAGTCTCTTTGATCAATGTACACGGTGAGACAGGGTCCAGGCTGAAAAATGTCCACGTTATCCTTTAACGGATCAGTACATGGGCTGCAGGTTTTCTGGAAATCGTCTCGGCAAAAAAACAACGAGCCGTGCCGTCTGTCACAGGACACATTTTGTCCTTCGTCAGGGCTCAAAAACTGACGCCCATAGAAAAGTGTGGGCTCATTTTAAACCACAACATCTGCTGATTAACTCCACATCAGTCTGTTTGACCAGTGTACACAGTGAAACAGGGTCCAGGCTGAAAAATGCTGATGTTATCCTTTAAGAGAGAATACAAATTCACCAGTTCAGGGAAAGGATTTCTGTGATATAGTGTTTAAGTCTTAAATTACTTTCTGATCCGGTGTCCGACACATAGGGCCCAATATTACTGTCAATATCATCATAACACAACAGTGACATGGAGATTAGACACATTTTCAAATATGCAGTGTCATTGTTTTAGGTTTTACGATTATGGAATAAAAAATGTAAACGTCATCTCCATTAGTGAAAAATACCGTTATTAATAATGTCATTGATCCAAAGGACTCGTCTGAGACATGACAGAGACATGAGGGGAGTGAGGAGACACATTAGAGGCCTCCTCTCCTCCTCTCCTTGTCTCCTCTGTCCTCAGGATCACAGAGGAGGTGACCTGTAGACGAGGCAGGTGATCTGCGGCATGTTGAAGGTTTTCAGAGGATTTCAGACGCTTTAAAGGATTTCTGAGGATCAGGTTTTTCTTCAGATAACACAGACTCGTGATCTGGTGGATTATTTCTCCCTGAACATGGACTTGTAAGGCCATCCTGCGCCTCGGGCTGCTGTCTCTGACTATATATGAAGAACCTGACCTCCACCATGTGAAAAACATGTGACACCTGCACACCATGCATCATTGTCTGGTGAAAACCATGTATCTCCAAGTTTGGTGCTTCTCCCCTCAAAGACAGGAGGAAGTTATCTCTGAGTGTTTTGGGTCTCTGCCATGTTCGTCATGTAAATACTGATCCAGGAGCTGCGGTTTGAACTCTCCCCCACAGGAGGATCGCAGCAGGGTCACAGTTCATGAGTCTTTGGTTCACCTGAACATAAACTCAGAATAAAGACAGAGTCTGCAGCGTTAATGCAGTCGGCACATAAAAGAAGAAGTCACGCAGCATTAAATCTAAACAAGTCCTCTTTCAAAGGTGAAGGAGGTTCAGTGTGTCCTCGCTGCTGATTTACTGAGGACGCACTGCAGATCATGACTCAGCAGGAAGCGAACACTGCGTCACCCTCAGCATCTTATGAAACTACACCAGTGACTTAACGTCCGTCTGAAGCTGCAGCACAGATGAAGAGTTTGTCCTGAAGGTGGCGCTGGAGGCAAATGAATGGAGTCATTTAAACATAGAGGTTCATCCTCTGGAGAGCAGGAGGTCTCATTAAAGCTGGGTTCAGATTTCACAACAGATGTGTCCGTTCCAACAGTCACTGTGTCGGATCAGCTGATTGTGGAGTCATAAAATCTCGCCGTGATTTGGCCGACTGACACGACAGACTACACGACCAATCATCTCTGGTTGTCTTTCACGATGTGTGTGATGTCGTCAAATTATTCTCGTCCTGTTTTTATTATTATCATCTCAGTCACTGTGTGTGTTCATGTCTCAGCTGAGCTGTTACTGTGGTAACGTAAGAAGTGTCACCAAATGGGCGGAGCTACATTTGAAGAACCGCATGCAAACTATAACAGTCACTGAATCCTCCACAAGAAGTTCCTGCAAATGTTTCACAATAAAAGCCTTTTTAGAAAATGAAGGGATTCTCTCAGCTGAAATGATAAGAGGCTTTTAATTTGAAACAGAAACAAGTGTTGATTTGAAATGACAACACTGAACTCCACGCAGGCGGGCAGCGGGTGAGAACAAAAAAATATTTTTTATTTTTCAGAATAAAACAAAGTAAAAAGCTGTGCAGTACATGTGTAATATTCTAACATCTAAATCACTATTATCAAGCTGCAGTTCCTTTTATTTTGAAAGTCAGTGACACAAGTGTAACCTTTGACCCCGTGGTCACATTGGTCACCGACGTGGAGGACTCCAGCCATGAAACTGTGCAGCCTGAGGATGAGGTGGCAGCCTACATGGAGTTCAGATCCTTTGGAGGTTTGATGGTGGTGGAAGGAGCATGCTAACATGTTTCCTAACCTGGCAGTGATTGAATGTTTTCACCATCCAGTCAAAGAGACGTCCAATTCAAGAACGGAGAACCAGCTTCATGTGAGGGACTGGAGCCTGGGGGGGTTTGATCACAGGTGTGGCTTTGACTGAGACATAAGTGCTGAGCTTTGGATGGACGCTGGTTTTCCAATGTGGACCTGTGCAGGACTCTGGTTTAACAGCTGGTGGCTGCGTTCAAGCTCTGCTCAGTAAAAATGAGCATTGGGTGAAGGTAATTATAACATTCTCATGATGTGTTCAATGTAATCTTGTAAAATGCAGCCTTTGGTGAGAAACTTAAATAAATCCAGCTGTTTGAAGGAGAAATGATGTTTTCACAGCAACATAAAACAGAAAGGGAATTATGAGATATTAGATTCAGCAAAAAGAGGCAGTTTCTTAAAATGTTTGTGTTATTTTAAAGGTTGCTTCATAAACATTTATGATTGATTCAAAGGCAGCGTAACGAATGGCTGAATGACTTCAAAACACTTCAGTTAGTTTTAATAAGGATGATTTGTTTGTTTCCCCGACGCTGAAGGGAAATAAATATCAACATCAGTACGGGCCAGACTTTCACACTGGGTGCATCTTCCCTAAAGACAAAGAATAATAATACAAATCTCATATCGACACAGATGGGATTAGTTTCCTTGAAGTGATGACATATTTTTACTCGTAGACGTAAAACAAATGCGTCACTGGACATTTTTGGCAGCGAGGATCATGATGAACTCCTCAGCGACCGTCAGCATCTCTCTGAGAACGCTCGCTGTGTTTGAACCTGTTTCTGATCAGAATCAACATGTTGAATCACAGCACTGTTTGTCTGAGCATCAGAGGATCAGCCTGCTAATATTAAACCTCTTTATGAAACCGGCTGCGGTCCAAAGGTCACCTGTAGGCTCCAGAGGGATTGTGGGTAGAACACCTCAGCTAAGACTGACACTGTGTTATTGCGCCGGCTGCTCAGCGGTTACAGCCGAAACACTCAGACTTTACAGGAGCCTTTTTAGGAAATCAGGAACTTTGACTCCGGTCAGGATGTCGGGAATCTAGTTTGGTTCCTGAAGATGGATTTTGCGATAAGCAGGAAATATGAGGACGGAGTCTGAAGGAACACGAACAGCCGAACATATGACAACACAACAAGATAGAAACGCACCACAGCAGTTCCCTCTGCACTGAACATCCTGTGTGTTTGTGTTCCTGCTCCGTCCTTCACTTCAGTCCAGACTGAAATATATCTGTTATCAGACTGATTGTGATTTACATGTTTGTACATTTTGGCTATGATCGCAAGAAATACCCCCCACACACACACACACACACACACACACAGGTTCACAGGTTTAAGGGCTGAGCCAACTAGGATTTGTCCCCAGGTTCAGTGTAAACTCTGACTTATCCATGTGACTGTTAAGAAGCAGAAACATAACTTTAACCGCTGCAACTAACAAACTCCACAAATCCATTCAGCAGCTCCACCATCCACAGTCAGACACACACGGCTGATTATTTACTGCTGAGTTACAGCTCACAACTCGCACCAACCCAAACATCCTGGTGCAGACTATTTACTGGAGTTTACCAGCCTGTGGCTCATCAGGCATCTCAAGATCATTACAGACAGGGCCGCTCTCTGCTTTCAATGTCTGATAGTCCACCATGAACATTTTCATCACATCAATGAACATGGTAGTGTTCATCAAAGAAATTAACACTATTTCTCTGCACATACGTCCCTGAGGTTGGTGTCAGTATTCAGGTGTTCAGGTAAAGACGCTCTGAGGAGTAATGTCATTAGTTGTGGGCTGTTCCACTGTCTGACAGTTAATGCCAATAAAGCTAATTTCATTAACAAAAACTGACTTGACATGGTTTTTTTTTCATGACTGAGATCTTAATGAGACGGCACCAACTTCATTCAACACTAACTGTGACTATATCAATATTTAGTTGATGAAATAAAATGAGACTAAAATGTAGTTTAAAAAAAAAAACCTTACTAAAATCTCTCCCGTTTGTAAAGCACCCCCACAGTGCTGCCTGCTTCTTTTTGGAATCCAAATACAGCTGTTCAGACAGGATGCAGACAATATTTGGGTGAGAGGGTGGAGCTGTGGAGGAGCAAGGGGCGGATCACTTTATCAACCCGCTGAGTACTGCCATTAGCATCAAGCTAGCAAAGAATGTTCTTTCTTCATAATGGAGGATATAAAGGAATCAAACTCACGGATAGTGTCTGGGCCTTTACTCAGCACAGCTGCAGAGGCTACCAGCTGCATCTTAAACACACCACACCATTTAGCATTCTGTTCTTAGTTTAATCAAACTCAACACTTCCTGTTTCTGTTTCAAATTAAAAGCCTCTTATCATTTCAGCTGAGAGAATCCCTTCATTTTCTAAAAAGGCTTTTATTGTGAAACATTTGCAGGAACTTCCTGTGGAGGATTCAGTGACTGTCATAGTTTGCATGCAGTACTTCAAATGTAGCTCCGCCCACCTGGTGACACTTTTTATGTTACCACAGTAACAGTTCAGCTCAAACATGAACAAACACAGTGACTGAGATAATAATAACAATAACAATAATAATAATAATAATAGGACAATAATAATCTGATGACATCACACGCGTTGTGAAAGACAACCAGCAATGATTGGTCGTGGACCAACATGCAGTCTGTCACGTCAGTCGGCCAAGTCACTCCACAATCAGCTAATCTGACACAGAGACTGTTGGAACAGACAAATGTCGTGTAATCTGAACCTGACGTTACATTTGTACTTTATTCTGAAGCAGATACGTTGAAACTTAACGTTTCAACAACACTGTGGTGAATGTGTGGTTAAACAACAACGTCTCAGTTAAAAAAAACTGCTTTCCGTGGCACCATCTGCGCTGAGATAGTAGCGATGGGTCTCTAAACAACAGCTACAGAATGAGGTGAAATAAATATTACATAACTAACAAGGACATTTGACAAAAACTAAAAAATATGTTGTAAATGTAAAAAATATCTGACAAAATTAACGTGACAACAAAGGAAGGAAGATGTGCCTCAGGTTGTGTTCAGGATCACCTGGGGTCCGTTTCACAAAGCAGGTTTAGTGAAAACTCAGAGTCTGTTAACCCTGAAATGAGGGAAACTCTGAGTTTTCCATTTCAAAAAGGGAGGTAACTCAAACCAGAGAAAGAGGGGTAACTCTAGCCTGTTTCAGACAGAGAGGTAACTTAAGCTCTCGGTCAGTTACCGTAGTAACAGACTCTATGAACCTAACCTGGTCAGGTCAGTTACCGTAGTAACAGACTCTATGAACCTAACCTGGTCAGGACCAGGTTTTTCTCAATGAATCTCGAGTTTCTCTCTGTCTCCGCCCTCTTTCAGAGCCACACACTCCATTTGATTTCCTCATTCATTCAGTCAGCAGGCGAGTTTTGGCGTAGCCTAGTTCTGCCGTCTGTCATTTAAAAAAATCATTAAAAAAATCAGAGTCAGTATATTAGAAGTCCATTAGGCACAGTAGGTGGCGACTTTTTTCACTAACATGGCATGTCCTTTTGATAACGATCCCGTGGATGAAGGTGCAGCATTACTGCGCAGAGAATTAAATATTCGTCGGGAGATGGTTATCAGACCGCGCATAGATGTTTTAGCATTTCCACACAATTATCTTTTTGAGCTGTACCGTTTCACGTCACAGTCCATCATCTACATACACAACCTAATCCGTCCTTACATTTGCAACATTACCAATCGTAGTCATGCTCTCACATCCCAGCAGATATTGTGTGTTGCGCTGCGTTTCTTTGCAAATGGAAGTTTTTTGTACAATGTCGGAGATGCTGAGCACTTGAGTAAGGCAACTGTATGCAGGGCGGTCAGAAAAGTGTGCTCGTTTTACGGGCATCTGCCTTCTTTCTGTTGGCTGAGTAGAAGTCTGTGTTAGTTTAAATAGGCTTAATTATTTAACAGAACATGATATAGATGAGAAGACATTTATGTGTGTGAAAACAGCATTATGTTGGGGATAAAACAACTGCACAGTCAAACAGCCACTTAATATTTACTTTACAATGTAAAACATGATCAAAATGAGGTACCCCCATGAGATTATGCCGAGGTCTTACCTGTTTGAACAATGTTTTTATATTACATCCTAAACTGCTGCCAAGTGCGTTTCTCCCCCGCGGGATTGCACCTAAATGAAATAAATTAATAGGCTACCATTCAAGCAGTTTTCCCCTGTAATATTATTGTGATTGCAAAGGACTACATTTAAACTTAAGCATTGACTCGAGCAGCAATGTTCTCCCACGCCGGCTCCCTCTCTCTAGCAGCTGCAGCGGTGTTGCACTTCTTTTTGAAAACGTGTTCAAACTCGCCGTATGAGCGCATTAAGATTTCTAATTCTAGTGGGGTGAAAAATGCAGCCCTCCTCTTTCCCGTTGCCATGGTGACTCGTCGAATCGGGGCTCCATTGATGCTGGCTTTTTATAGTCGTGGTGCACGCGCTTAACTCCAGGTGAAACTACTCCGAGTTGATTAAACTGATTCAAATCAGCTGTTCTGGAACCGGAAACTCAGAGTTTCCTATCTCAGAGTAGATCAACTCAGAGTTCAGGATTAGACTCAGAGTTTGTTGAACCTGCTTTGTGAAACGGACCCCTGAGTGAGTCAGAAATCACAGCCATGTGGGTACGTCCAGTATAAATATGGATGTGACTCATTGTTTGTTAATAACATCTGTGGTGCTTTAACAGCTTTTTTTCACGAGGGAAAAAAAATATTTTTGCTTTAAAAATGACTCAGCATTTATTGGATTATCAGAATAGTTGATTTCCTGTCGATCGACCGATCGATAAACGGACTGACTGTCGCAGCTCTGCTGATATATTTGGTCTCTGTGCAGCCTGCAGCCCTTTAAAGGAGCACAGACCTCAGATCAGTGATTCACTGGCTCCGTCTCGGCCCGCTCAGTATTTACGAACATAAACAAGTTGTTCCCGTCCGGCAGGACTGATCCGAGGCTCAGCTGTAATCTGTGACAGCAGCCGCAGGGAACATCTGGCGTCGCTCCGCCGTCCGTGCGGTGGGAAATCCATCAGACAAAATCAAGAAACAACAAGTGTTTCACTTCCTGTCTTCATCTCCTCTGTGTCACTGTGAGAAAGCAGCAGAAGCTCTGGCTGCTGATTGGTCACTGATCCGGGACCTGAGGCTTCGCCGCTCGGGCCAAATATTTCAGATATGAAGAAAACTGAAATAATGTGCAGTTTCTCACCATCAATCACGGTTTAATAACTTCCTGAAGTCTGGAAACAAACAGACGCGTCGGATCACTGAGGGACAGAAAAACGACTTCTTACAACTGCTCATCTTCTGATTCGCTGCGACCGCGGTGCTGAGCTGATGCTGCTGATCACTCAGGGCTGCCACATGTTCAAGGACAAAATTTAAAAACTTCCAGGGCTTCACAAGGACACATCAGAAGAATTTCGACAACCATTCCCAACATACAACACAAGTACATAAGTCAGAATGGACGAGCGGTCTAAGGCGCTGTTTTCAAATTGTGTGGGTGGCGTGGGTTCAAATCCCACTTCTGACAGCAATAATTTAGGGCTGAGTCTACAGGGACTCACCTTGAGAACTCAAAGGTTGTTGGTTCAATCCTGCGTCTGGACCAAGCATGGAGGGTGTAAGTGTCAGCCAACAGTGCAGTCAGCCCATTGGTTAATTAGTTTGGAGCAAAGAACGCACCGCATCTTCAGACGTCCACATTCTTCCTTACCATGACATCAAAGTGCTCCTCATGCTAATGAATCGCCCTCAGCTGCCCACATCATCTCAACTATGTAGTTCTTTTAAAAGTATTAGTGGGGCAGAGGTATAAACTGGGATTCATCGCCCCACATGTTGAACCACGCCGTCACATACATGTAGCAAACACAGTCAAACGTCTCTGCTCTGCGTTCACAGAACCTGTTTGTATTGTCTGTACCGAGGGAACGTACGGAGTCTGGCAAACAAGCGTTTCTGTCTGCAGCTCCTGATCTGTGGAGTCTTCTGCAGGAGGACTTAAAGTTTCTCTCATTGGTTCCTCTCAGATGTTTAAAGCTCTGCTGCAGGATTTGTGAACACAGTCATCTATATGTTAATGTCACAGTGTGTCTTAGCTGCTCTTTATATTTCAATGGCTCTCTTACAGCATTTACTGATGTGCTTTTTGGGTTTTCTTTGTAGTAAAATTATGTTGTGTTGTATATTGCCTGTCTTAGAGCTCATTCATTCATTTATTATCCGTAACTGCTTATCCTGTTGGGGGTCGCGAGGGGGGTGGAGCCTATCCCAGCTGACACTGGGTGAGAGGCGGGTTCACCCTGGACAGGTCACCAGACTATCACAGGGCTGACACATAAAGACAGACAACCATTCACACTCACATTCACACCTGCAGAGGAAACCCACGCTGACACGGGGAGAACATGCAAACTCCACACAGAAGGGCTTCTCCACCCCGGGTTCAAATCAGGAACCCTCTTACTGTGAGGCGACAACGCTAACCACTGTGTGGCCCCACACGGCGGCACGGTTTTAGAGTAGTATATTTATATTTTGTATTTTTGTTCTATGTTGTGTGTCTGTAACTGATGTTACCGTCTGCAGTGTTGGGTAAGGGTTACTTTAAAAGTAATCAAAGTACTCTAACGCGTTACAAAGTAACGCGTTATACCCAACTCTGACCGTCTGTAATAATGAGGACACTCTCAAAAAAGAGATTTTTAATGTCAAGAGCTTTTTCTGGTTAAATAAAATAAAATGAAAAATAAGCATTTTTTATCTAAAGACTGAAACCAAATCTAAAATAGCTGCCAAAATTAACACTGCTAACATAACTCTTTGCCTCAGTGCTAACTGCCTTAACCTGGACACATCAGAGTGATGAGTACCAACCAATCACAGCAAAGAAGGCAGGACTAGGTGAAAGTGTCTTGGGATAAAAACTAGTTCCAGCATTATTTTTAACGTCTCCTGTAAACAGTGTGTGTTGTGTCGTGAGTTTCTGTGTTTGTTGGTTCTCTCTGTTTGCAGCTACGTGATGTCAGACAGGTGAAGATGTTTTCAGGTTGTGTGATGTTTAATGTGCGGAGTGATGAAGGTCTGATGAAGACAGTGAACGTACCGATGGGCAGAGCCAGGAAGAACGGCAGCCAGCAGAGGATGAACATGCCCACCACCACGCCCAGCGTCTTGGCAGCCTTCTTCTCTCTGGAGAACTTGAGCAGTTTGACAGTGAGCGTGCTGCGTGCGGCAGAGGCCCCGCCCCCTCCAGCCTTGGGGGTGGGGCACAGATCGTTCTGGTTCCTGCAGTGGATCCTCAGGGTGAGCTCGTTGGAGTCCTCTTGGCGCTCCTTCATCACACCGGCCTCCAGGTTCTTGGTGGTGCGTTTGGCCACGATGTAGACGCGGAAGTACATGGCGAGGATGACGGCCGTGGGGATGTAGAAGGAACCGAGCGACGAGAACAGGGCGTAGAAGGGTTCCTCAGTGATGAGACAGACTGTGTCGTCCTGCAGGAGACCAGCAGAGATAAACTTTGATTATTAACAAACTTCTACAGAAATCTCTCCTGAGTGATCAGTTAGAGAGACGTCATTATATTTGGAGAACTCCTTCATTTATGACTCCTGATGACTAAATATTCTAAAACCAAAAGCCTTCACTTCTCACTTTAACTGTTAAATAAAAGGTTTTGGTTAATATTTTAACTGGTTACACATGTTGGTTGGTGAAGTTTGCTACTCTTCAGCGTACTGCACTGCACACCAACTGGCTCTGGTTAGAGTTAGCTAGCTGCACACTCATTTGGCGATTACCGTGAGTAACGTCGTCCAGACCCAAAGGTGTTGCTGGAAACGTGGTGCCCACCCTCCTGTCTCCCCCCAGGTCGTCCTGGTGAATAAGTGGCTCAACTTCACTCGTTAACTTCACTGTTAGCTCTGTTATCACCGCTAGCAGTGTCAGTAACACCGTCACACCACTAGGACGATGTTACGAGCAGTACTTGCAAATAAGCAGTGGCGCTGGCTTCCTTCCACTCTACCCTGGTGGTGCCATCAGTTAATGTGATGGACGTTCGTTTCATTCGTATTTAAACATTAATGATTAAATAAATCCTGTAAATACTCATCACGCTGACCCCGTCTCTCTGAGGACAGGAGCCAACTAATGTGCTAACGATGCGTTGTTTCCCTACCTGTGAAGGAGGCTGCTTCCAGCCCAGCAGTGGGCCGATGGAAATGACAATGGAGAGGACCCAGACGCCCAGCATGGCGAGCAGCGCCCGCTTCTCGGTGACAATCATCGGGTACTGCAGGGGGTAGCGGACGCCGATGTATCGATCGATGGAGATGACGCACAGGGACATGATGGACGCCGTGCAGCACAGGACGTCCACCGCCGCCCAGATGTCACAGAAGATCCGACCAAACACCCAGTAATCCAGAACCTGCGGGGACAGGAAGTAGCTGAGAACACTTCAGAGGTTCTGCACAGGAGTGCCTCTTTTTGTCTTTGTTTGATAGGACAGATGAAGCATGACGGGGGCAGAGAAAGGGCGGAGGACATGCAGCAAGGGTGGTGGGTTGGAATTGAACCCACAGCCGCTGCAACAAGGACTCAACCTTTGTACATGGGACACCTGCTCTACCAGGTGAGCTAGTTCACTTTCATTTCAGAGGGAAACTTCTCTCTGAGGCGTTAACGATACACGGGAGTCACAGTTCAGTGTGAGTTCATGCAGCGAGAAAAAAAAAATCAAAAGCATCAGGATGTGTTTGATTTTATTTCTTTTGATGGGACAGTAGAACAAAGACAGACACGGTCCTCCTGCTGGGGGCCGAGGGGACATTTTAGTAAAATACTTTCATTATAAAACTCTGTAAAACTGAAAAGCATCACTGATGACATCAATAATAAAATAAAACTCGTGCATGAAGGGGAGAGTTTCATTAGTTCCACCTTATCTATATGCTAATGAGCTCCGGTTTGTTTTCTCTGATCCTGGTGACCGGCACATCTGGGTGATGCTGTTCAACATGTTAGCATGTTGGATGTGTTTCCATTTACAACAGTGGAGAGACGCCGACACGCCGTCCTCATCTTCTACACAACCCTCACTATGTTGCTGTTGCAGCTAACGGGAATACTCAGGCCCTGTGTAGACGACAACGGTTTCTCTAAAAACGGAGAAGTCTGTCCTTTGCATTTTAGAAAACTTCCACATCTATATGACGACGTTATTGAAACGATCCCTGTTCACATGGAGCTGCAAAATCGAGTACAGTAAAGCTGCAGTACTGGAGGCTGCAGTTTTAGGACCGTTTAAATTGCAACCTGAGGTTTATTTTTAGTTTTTGCTATACCCAAATACTACTTTCTTTAAATAGCTATAATCAGTGTTGGGCAGTAACGCGTAATTTGATTGATGAAGCCCAGGTAACTATACATTACCACTGCCGGTCCTCGCTGCTCCTCTCACCCACACTTGAGCACCCGTTCTGGGATACACAATGTCGGCCCGCTTTGCCTGACCTCCGCGGTGCTCTCCACTCCGTGGGTGAGAGGAGCGGAGAGGACCGTGACGAGGTGGAGTTGCCACAGTAGATCTACACTTTGCTGGAGAGTGGAGTTGCCACAGTAGATCTACACTTTGCTGGAGAAGCGTTGATAAAATCAACAGGGCGAGCAGCACAAACAGAACTCAGCATTGTTGTTGTGATGGTCGACTTTCTCGCACATGCCTAGTGACTGGAACCGTAATGAGCATGTGCGAAAAGTCTCAGTTTTCAGAGGAACTGCATATTGCAAGTTTACATGACAACGGAGACACTGCCATTTCCAAAAAATTGCACTCTGGAACCCATTTTCAAAACGTTGCGTTTTCAGGCACCCAAAACGCCGCTGTCATCAGCCAAAACGCAACTAAAGTTTACTGTTTTCAGTTGAAATCGTTGTCGTATAAACAGGACCTCAGGCTCCATCATTTCATCTGTGCTCGTCATGGTGTGGCTGATTCACAGCCAGCAGCTTGTTGTGCTAACCTCAGCACAGGCTCTGAACTCTGGTTCCACATTACGTGCAACAATCTACATATCGTGTGTTCTGTGAAGTGCGCCAGACTTTAGAGCCAATTTGACACAGTGGCCATACAGTGGAATTACAACTTCCAGGTCCGGCACGTGATGACACGGGACCAAAGAATAAGACTTAAGCCCAGTTCAGATCAAAGACTCACTTTGAGATTGGAGAAAAAAACGCCCCGGCTGCTTGTATTTCTTTCAACCAATCACAATCGTTCTGGGCGGTGCCACAGCAACGGTGTGCTTGCAAAAATATTGCCGGGGGAAACAGGTTTTGGTGTAACACGCCCACAAAAATATCGCCTACAGGATGCAAACCATGGCAGAAAAATGGCTACATCCCCGCAAGATCAAACACTGCAAAAGTTGGTAAAGGACGTGTTGAAAACTGCAACCAGAGGTGGGAGGGCGGGACTTCAGCGGGTGGCTCATTCCGCCCAATGAGAGGCTGATCTTTGCAGCGAACTTCCACCCACTCAGACTAAAAGCGACCTGACTCTGACTTTTGTCACCTTAACTTCCGTTTGTGTCCTGCTGTGTTTCCCCCGATGCCACCGAGCGCCTTTAAACTATAACGGCGACCGGCTGCGTTTCATGCCGACATTAATGGACGGCTTTTTCGCCAGTGTCTGACGCCACAAGTCACTGGCCAAGCGCTGGATTTCGACGACTTCGGAGTGAGACCAGGTTGTCTAAATCACAGTAATGTAACAGGCTTTAACTGTGAGGTTACAGTTATATACAGTAAGTGTACAGCAGCACGCTGCTAAATCACAGTAATTTGCAGGTATAACTACAGTCACATCACAGTACACAGCTGTCAGATCACAACTATTTACTTTAAATATGATACAGAAACTTACAATTAAACTGATGCAACAAGTAGCCAGTAATTTACTGTAAATGTACAGTGAGATATTTCACAGTGTAGGCTACATGTTAGCACGAATACTATGGTGATAATACAGTTTACTCTCACAGTCTTGTCCACAATAATCCCCCTGCCTGTACACACCACACAGGAAGTCAAATACTGAGTTTTGTTGGTTTCTAAGCTTCGTAATTCTTAAAACTGAAATATGGATTCATGCTGCAGATGAGCTTCTTTACTCTCATGTGTCTGTGCAGTCCGATGAGTCTTTGTCTAGATGGAGAAAGTCATCAGAATGTCAAAAATCTAACTGTGATTAAATTAAACAAGTCTGATTTACACTGCAACTTATTTCCAAGAAGTTACAATATGTAACTGTAATATTTCATAATAAATGGCATTATTATCACCTCACAGGCTTTTACTGTGATATTTATCTAAAGTCAGAATTTTATTGTGAAAGTCTGCAGGTATAAATATAGTAATTTTACTGTTAAATCACAGTAATGTGCCGGCATAACTACGGTGAGATCACAGTATACAGCTGTCATTTCATAACAATTTACCAATGATACAGTAATTTGCTGTGAAAGTGATGCAACAAGTAGCGACACTGTAAAATATGCGACTGTACATTTAAAGTTAATTACTGTATTATATTGACAGTAAATAGCTGTGAGCTGACAGCTGTATACTGTGCTCTCACTGTAGTGGTACCTGCACATTACTGTGATTTAGCAGCATGCTCCTGTAAAATTACTGTATTTAACTGTAACCTCAGTTTATGTACATTGGATTACTGCAATTTACAGTAAATGCACCATTAAATATTTAACACTGTGTTCATGTATTGTTGTTCATTGTCTTTTAGCTGCTCCCTGATTTCTTTTTCTTTATTTTTCCATCCCTACGTCTCTTCTACTGATTATTTTTAAACATCAACACATTTAATGTATAAAATATCACCAAACTGTAAATGATCAGTTTCAGTTTGTCAGAATCCAAAGTGAAGTATTTAATTGTTCATTTAATTTACTTATTAAACGAAAAATAAAATATTTATGTCGGAAGAAGTGTAAATATTTAAAATGTATTTCTTTGATAATGCATTAGTGGATTAATTCTAATTGCACCTTATTTCCTTTTCTCTCTCCTGTATTGATCTGACACCATAAAGATCTAATCTATGATCAGTAACTGCAGCTCTGACCTCCAGCGTGGCGGACACCGGCAGCACGGTGGTCCCCAGCAGCAGGTCCGCGATGGCCAGGTTGATGATGAAGTAGTTGGTCGGGATCCGCAGGTGTCGGTTACAAACCACCGACAGGATGACGAGGATGTTCCCCACGATGGCGAACATGATGAAGAAGGCCAGCACCATGCCCACCGGCACCGCCCGGCTCAGGTCCAGCGGGGCGGCGTGGTGCTGCGGGGAGCCGTCGGTGCGGTTGGAGGAGGAGTTGGTGCCCGGCAGCGGCGGCTGAGTCCCGGGGTAAAGATCCGCAGAGGAGCCGTTGGTCCACAGACTCATGCTGAAGGAGGTCCGGGTACAAACACGGGTTATTTACGGGTTTTTATATTTTACATTAAAAACATGAATATTTAATTAAAACCGGTGAAAGTGTGCGCGCGCTCTTATTGAGGCAGATTTTGGCGCAGAAACAGCGGCAGTGTCTTAATGGTTAAAACATCCGAGTAATTGCCGGTAAAAATCCGTAAGAATCCGAGGTGCTGTGTGAGGTTAAAGCCCATGGCTGGAGCAGCTGCAGCAGGTGGAGCAGGTGGAGGCGCGGGTCAGCTCCGTGTCTCCGGGGCGGTCACTCTGACAGCCCGCTGCCGGCCCGCAGAGCTCCTCCTCGGGGGAAAGTGCGGCTGCGGGAGCGGGTCACGGGTCTGTGTGTCCTTTTATGGTCCAAGTGTTTCATGTGGGAAAGTTTCAACTGCAGGAAGGAAAAAAGAAAAGAGACACAGAATCCATCTGTCTGTCTCTCAGGGGGACAGAGACACACTGAGACACTGTCTGTCTCTCTGTGGAGTTTAATGCAGTGCGTCTAAAGCAGGTTGGACTGTACGGTGGCCGAGAGCTGCCAAAACCATCAGCACTACATGGAAAGAAATAAAGACATGATTAAGTTCATATTTATTGTTGAATCTGTGTTTTGTATCGTCGCCTGTATTTTTTCTGATTTATTTTTATTTTCAAAGACTTTCCCCGCCAGCAGTTTTATCATATTCACTGATGGTTAAAGACACAGAATAATTTCTCCTATGAATATGTAACAATATAAGAACAGACCTTCTGTTTTTATACACAAGAAACATTTTATTCTATTTTACTCCAGTTCTTTTTTATCAACACTTGAATTTGTGCATTTTCATTTTATTAAAAAACATTTGGGCCAAAAAGCTGAGAAAAATGCATATTTGTCAGAGGACGTCCTTTTCAAGCATAAAATCAATTTCACAGTCACATTTTTTTCTCATTTCCTTCATTTAAAATTCATTCATTCATTCATCTTCTAACCGCTTCATCCTTTTGAGGGTCGGGGGGGGCTGGAGNACATGCAAACTCCACACAGAAAGGCTCCCACGCCCGGGATCGAACCGGCAACCCTCTTGCTGTGAGGCGAGAGTGCTAACCACCACACCACCGTGCCGCCCTCATTTAAAATTGTATTAATAAAAATAATAATAGTGATGAAAATAACAGTCTGTTGGAGGTATAGCCGGGGAACACGTTGTCACGTTCAGTGTTGTCTCCGTCTCCTCTGTGGTCGTCATGGAGATCCTGTTTCGTCCCACCAAACTCATTTGCTTCTTCGTCCAAATCGGATTCAGAATGTTGATCAAAACATCGTCTCTAAAATCATAAAGGTCATAAATGATTTTATCATTTTCAGACTTGACTTTTGCGACTCCATATTCCTGCGTCACGTCTCGTTCAGACCAAACACCATGTGAGTTTTCGCGTCATGTTGTTCACATGAGTTTGAACGCTAGAATATTTTATGATGACTCGCTTCATACGCGTGTGAATCACTGAATCAGTGAATTAACTTTTGCCAGTACGTCTGTGGCGTCATACGTCCCTGAAGGATCTCACAGCTGATTGGCTGTCGTGGCTCAAACTGGATGCTGGAGTTCAGATCTCTTGCTGAACTCCCCTATTTTGCATCATTTGCATCGCGTCCATCACACCATCTGGCAGGAATTTGAATCTAATCGCGTCTTGACATTGACTTTACGTTGAATTCACTCGTATGAATTGTTTCCTTCGCGCCTGTCATGAGCACAACATCAGTCAGAAGCAACTCTCACGGCTACAACTGGTTCACAGCTCTGCTGCAGGACTTCATTAACAAAAGGGACACGGCACACCTGTCTGAGCATCGCTGCACCGGCCTCCATTTTAGAATTATTTTTAACATTTTATTTCTTACCTTTAATGCCCTCTATACACTGTGCGATTTTAGCAATCTTATAAGACCACTGCATGACACACTGTGAGACGTGGATCTAATAAACTTTGGTACGACGTAATGTTTGATGTGTGCAGATTGTACGATGGCTGTTTACTACTGAATCGCAGGTTACGACGTACGTCAATATGCAACGTCATCAGCGTGCACCGCATCAGCGTACGTCATCCATCTGCGCCACCATAGGTAGCTTGCTCACCTGGAAGTTGCAGTTGCAATTTCCTTCCATGTAGCGTCTTTTTTCTGGCGGTCATGATAGCAGCTGGAGGAAACATCAAATCAACAAGGCTTCTGCTGCCACAGCTCCACCAAACTTTCCTCTTTCTGGGAGTTCCACACACTTCTTTTTGTTCGTTTTACCTCCATGGCAAGCGATCATTTGTTTGGGTTTAGCGCCGGTGTCGCGGTGACCATTGCGTCATTGCCTGCTGCATTTCTATTGGTTGATTAGTAGACGTAGATCGTAGCAGCTGTCACACTGTGAGATGGTCATCCTAAATTTCTGACACCGTCAGAATTTTATCTCAGGTTATCTTTGGTCGCAAGACGTTGACAACGGCCGTCCTTGAACCTGTCTCACAGTGTGACGGAAGACCACCGTTTTAGAGCCACGACCAAAGATATCGCCACGTTTCTCCCACGATGGCCATCTTTTGTCTGGGACTGCCCAAAATCGCACAGTGTATACCGGCCATAAAGCATGACTTGGACGAGCTCCTGATCATGGATCCCTCAGTGATCCTGAACGCGCTCTGAGATCATCTCGTCAGCTACTTCTTGCCCATCTCATAACTAGAGGAGATCAGGCCGTCACCGTCAGGGCTCCCAGACTGAGGAACGCACTTCCTGTTGCTATGGTCATTTGTGTCTGTATCCATCTTTAAAAAACATTTAAAAACACTTTTTTTTCATGATGGCATTTCTATAAGGTCCCAGTGTCTGTATGTGTATATCTGTGTTTATGTGCTGAAGCTTGTGCGCACAGTGTGTGTGTGTGTGTGTGTGTGAGAGTGTGTGTGAGAGAGTGTGTGTGAGTGTGTGTTTGAGCATATTTATACACATTTCTGTATATTTATTTGTTTTACCACTTCATGTTTAACAGGAGGAGCTCATAGTTTATACTCCTGCTTCATTTCACAGTTTTTATTATCTTGTGCAGCACTTTGTCTCGTCTGTTTTGAAAAGTGTGATATGAATAAATGTATCATTATTATTATTATTATCATATTTTAAAGGTCCATATATGGACAGACATAGGACATTAGCTGAGGCTGTGATGTGTTAGCACAGAGGTCCTCAGTGTCTTTCAGGCTCTCAGCTGAAACACAGATGGAGCAGGGACTCTGTGTTTAAACTGAGCTGCATATTAAACTGGGCCAGCAGTCACATGTACGGTGGCCCTGAGGTGCAAAAAGCAACAACACTGGTTAAAAAACAAAACATGAAAAGAGTTATAACTCTCAGCAGATATTCTTTAGAGGCAGAACAGGAAAAATAAATATGTTCTAAATTCTAAATAGTGTTAGTACGGTGGCCCAGAGGAGCAAAACACAAACAGTCCTTGTATGTACTGTGGTTTAGCACTCCAGGACCAAACAGGGACTAGACATTTAACATTTTAAAATATGATTTATTATTTATCTATTTTATCAGCTTATCATGCTTTAATGTAAAATCTTAAACTGTATCTGTCAGACAAACACAGTGCAGTAAAATATTCTTCTCTGTAATGTAGACGTATAATGAATAATTATTTAATGTTTCTGTGAACAGCCTGTGTCACGGGTTTATTTAAAGTCTTTGCAGCCACGGGGCTGCGACTGTTAAGTGAATAACTTAGTTACTTTAATTAAGGTTACATAACAGAGTTCATTCAATGCACTTTGAAGCAATTTAATCTTTTTACTCTCGATCCCACAAAAATAGTCCCAACACATAAACTATTTCCTGTTTGATTGATCAGCTCCAGGAGGGAGCCCTTCTGTGTGGACTTTGCATGTTCTCCCCGTGTCAGCGTGGGTTTCCTCCAAGCGGTTACAAAATGTATGCACAGGTAAACCAGACTAATAATCTCAAATGATCCTCCATCAGAGGACATTAGTTAGTTATCATTAACCTGCACTGTGACATTTGGTTTTTGCGCCTTATTGATAATCCTTTATATTTTGATTTCATTTGCACTTGTTCCTATAAAAATATAATTTTCTCCTGGATAAATAAAGAAACATATCTTTCTGTTAAATCTGAATTAATCCTTCAGTCCCTGGTTGAAGACACAAACACGATTTGGTTTCAGAGGAACGAATGAGACGCAGAAAATCTAAATCCCCATCAGACACACAGCGAGTTACTGTTTGTGCAGTGTGTGTGTGTGTGTATGTGAGAGAGATCTATTTTCAGATCAGTCAGAAATGTGCACCATGCTGTTGGCAGCAGAGCAACAATAACCTCTTGTTGGTGTGGGAAGAGCGATAGCCAATCAGTGTGCAGATCCTCAGGTGGGCGGAGAAAGTTCCTGTGATGTCTGTCATCGCTTCATCAGAGACTTTCTGAGTTTAGATATAAACTGAACTACATGAATAAATAAGCCCAGCAGGTCATCTGACAGCTCTTCCTGTTGTTTTTAAGACGTGTCTGACACGTGTATTTATAGACGTGATGCAGCGCCTCCTCTCAGCCGCTGGTCACTCCTGGTACTGCGTCTATGATTGTCTCTCCTCATAGACTTCCTTTATAAACCTACTGAGACCCTGCGTCCTCACATGTAAGGTGCAGGACATCACATCCTGGTTCTGCCACTCCTTGTACTTCATTCTGCTGAACTCAGACCTGGTGTCCTCGTTCATGGACGCTGTTTGTGCCATCTGGTGGTTGTGAGACCACAATACACTAATCCATGTAAAAACATGACGCTGGGACTTTGTTTATCGTCTCGTTTGAGGACGTTAGGACTTTGTTTATCATCTCGTTTGAGGACGTTGGGACTTTGTTTAACGTCTCATTTGAGGACACTGGGACTTTGTCATCGTCTCATTTGAGGACGTTGGGACTTTGTTTATTGTCTCATTTGAGGACGTTGGGACTTTGTTTATTGTCTCATTTGAGGACGTTGGGACTTTGTCATCGTCTCATTTGAGGACACTGGGACTTTGTCATCGTCTCATTTGAGGACACTGAGACATGCAAATTTGAGTCTTTCTCGTTTTAATCAAACAAACAGGAGGACTTATTGGGACTATTTTCAGTGGCGGGTGAATCCACTTGTGTTGCAGTGAGTACGGCGGTGCTTCGGTCGTTGGTCCCTCTTCACTGTACAGAGTTCCTCTGGGTGTAACGCAGCCGTACAGACGCAGTGTGTGATGTGATGTGTGTTTGTGCTGCTCTGATTGGTCGATGGAGCGTCGCTGACACGTTGTTGGTTTGTTTACCCCTCAGAGAGCGACATTTTTCAGCCCCGTCATCAGTGAGCTGGAGGCGTTAAGGAGAGCTGCTCGCTCTGATGAAACACTCAGTGTGTGTGTGTGTGTGTGTGTGTGTGTGTGTGTGTCACTACTCTGTGTTCCATGTCACCTGCGGGGCTCGTCTGAAAATGAGCTCTGTCAGCAGACAGTGGATTAATAAAGGTCTGGACGCCGCTCGTCCTTCAGCTGCAGGTTAAGATTCACTATAATAATCATACAGACGTTTAACTTCTGTTTTCACTCCACAGTTTGAACTTAAAGAGTTTTTATGAACTCAGAAAATGTGTTTCTGCAGCGATCAACTCTGCGCAGGCTTGGCTCGTCTCCAACAGGCCTCCTGCTGATAAGTAACTTCTCTAGGTCACTGTATGTGGACAGAAACTGAAGGTCACAACCAGACAGAGTTCTATTGGGCAGAATATTTGATACATGAACTCATAAAACATGTCTAACCACCAAACATTTACTTTCGTGTGTCATGTTTCTGCAGACAACATGTCAAAGTCATGGACCAATAGTTCAGCTGACGTTCAGAGAAACTGACTTGAGGAGGCGTTGAATTTTCCAATTATTCTTACACCACATGAATGCAGCATCAGACTGCTGTCAATGAGGTCCACAGTCCAGTAAATGTACCTCATCACTTTCACTGAATTAACTTATACCTGTAATCACCTGATGATCATAATGGTTGTGTTTTCTTTACCTTAAAATGAGCCGTTTAAAGGTTTTATGGAAGTGTTAAAATGGTACGGAAATGTCCGAAATATATTTTAAAAATGCCCAAAAAGTGGTGATAAAATGTAAAAAAAAATGTTGACACAATTTTTGCAAAATATTTTTAAAATGTTTGAAAAATATTATTAAATTTTCGAAACAAAAAATGGTATGGAAATGTCTGAAATATATTTTTAAAATAATCAGAAAAATATTTGATAAAATATTCGAAAAAAAAATCCTGAAATGTCCTTTAAAATGTGAATATAATGTCTGAAAATTATTATTGAAAAATGTAATGAAATATATTTCAAAATAGTCCAAAAAATAATAACATAATAACATGCCCAGACTAACTAACTAACTAATATATTTTTAAATAAAATATTGATAAAATGGCAAAAAAAATATTATTATTAAAATGTCCTAAAGAAATGTTCATAATATGTCTGAAAAATATTTTGAAAAAAAAAACAATGTTGATAAAGTGACAATTTTATTAAAATTTCAGAGAAAATGGTGGTGGAAGGAGCATGCTAACATTTTCCCTGACCTGGCAGTGATCGAATGTTTTCACCATCCAGTCAAAGAGACGTCCAAATGTTTCTGAGGAAGAGACCTCTGAGGATCATTCAGCTCCTGAACAATGAACTCTGAAGAATTCTAACCAGGAGAAGTCTCAACTGGTTGTAATCTGTAATCCTCACTCATAGACTCCACTGAATCCTCCTGAATCTGTCACACTGGACCTTTAACATACAGATGTGCACATGTGCAGCACACACTGACTCCAGGCTCTCCTCACCGCCCTCCTGCAGCCAGATATCTTTAAACCAGTCAGAGTTCAGAGCTGTAAAATATGAACGTCCTGCAGTAGCTCAGTCCGTCGGGACTTGACTTGGGAACCGGAGGGTCTCTGGTCCACGTCCCTGTATGGACCAAGTATGGAGCGTAGACTGCAGAGCTGGAGAGATGCCAGTTCACCTCCTGGACACAGCTGAGATATATGAACCCCCAAACTGCTCCACAAGAGCCTGAGCTGCTCCTCTGGTTTAAAGAAGGACTTCACTGCTGGACAGACGGCCTGTAGATAAAACTGCTCTGTCTCTGCAGCAGAGAGACGCAAATACTTTTGACACTGACACCACAGAGCCAGAGAACACAGGGGAGAGGGACTATTCTGCTCAAACAGAAAACCTACAACTACCAGAATGCACTGCGTCACACTTGATTAAGGGGCCGTACACATGACTTGTTTTTTGCACCCTTAGATTCATTGTTTTCATTGTAGACACATGACGTGCAGTCGTTCCAAAGCGCCGATTTTTCAGGGCTGATGATTCAGCTTTTGGATCATAGCAGCATGCAGCGCACGTCATGTGACAGGAAGCACCCAATCACAGCTGCAGATATCGTTGTATTATTAAAATATTAATAAAATGTCCAAAAAATATTACTAACATATCTGAAAAAATGTTAATGAAATGTTTGTGAATCATTAACTATATTTTCAAACTTTTATTTTCTGCTCTTATTCTCACTTCTTATAAATCTCTGTTCTTCACATCAGAGCGACTGGAACCAATCACAGCGTCTCCTCAGGGATCAATAAAGTATTTCTGATTCTGACCTCAGATGTTTTCAGAAACATATTTCAGTCACTGTTCAGCTGTAAAAGGAGAAAGTTTGCGCCTCGATGAAAAGAGTCCTGCGACCAGAGCAACATTTTTATTTCAGTTCAATTCAATATAACTTTATTGATCCTGATGGAAAGTCTTGTGCCAGATGATGCTTCAGTTACAGTAACACTGAGGACAGTAACTACAATTTAACTTTCACCACCAGTAACAACCAGTGGGTTCCTGGGTCACTCACAAGTTTAGAAACACTAGAGTATTAAATATCAGGCAAAACATACAAATATAAAAGATAAAAGTGTTCAAGGAGCAAAATCAGAAACCAGCTCCTGATAGAGAAACAGCAGGAGTACCATCAGCGTCAGAGTCACTTTAAAACGACTGCGTCTGATAATCAGCTGTCTGTTGTCCATGATTCAACAATGAGGAGAATCTGAGAGACATTTTTACTGAAAATGGTTCCTAATTATTTTTGTTGTAAAACACATCTGAAGGTTATTTGTTGATGAAGATGAAAGTGATGTCCGTCCTCTCAAAGTTAAAATGTGGGACTGCTCCTTTAATGATCCCTGTTGGCTCTGAGACACTGATGTTGTTCTCTCAGCACAGTGATGGATGGAGTCATAAAACAGGAATGTCTATATGATGACGATGGTGTGTGTGTGTGTGTGTGTGTGTGTATGTGTGTTGTGTAACCTCTGCTGTAATCACATTATATCATTACATCATCATCTGTCACTAACTTTTAACAAAACAATAAAATTATTTTTTAGTTTCAGGACATTAAATTACTGTGAAGACAACAGGAGCTGCTTCACACTGACAGCTGCTCATAAATACAGTTTAACTTCATTATGACACTTTGTCTTTGTGTTTGTGATCCTCACTGTGACCTCGTCACATGTCCACATTTGGTCATTAACATGTGACGTCCACATATGACGTCCAAGGTACCCTGGGTGTGTTGGTTGTTGACATTCTGGGACGCCGTGTCAACTTCAGCCTGTTACATGCATTGTCTGTTTTCAAAATACACTTCTGTTTTCACAGGAAATGTACAGTTTGCATACAGTCTCTTTCAAAATAAAAGCACTACGTTGGTGAAACACCACCAACTGATGTTTTTTTTCCTTCAACAACACACACACGTGGTTACGTTTAGGAATGGGTAAAAGTGTTTGTTGTTGTTTGTTGACGTATGACGCAGAGGACGTAGTGGCAGAAGTTCCTCCATCGACTGAGCGATTTCATGTAAGTTATTCACAGGTATGAAGCGAGTCTACACAGAATATTCTGTCGTTCAAACTTTGAAAATTTGCATCTGGTTAGGTGTGAACACGCGTCAGGCCGACCCACCTCCCCTCCTGCTCTCTGGGACTCTTGATAATACAGTAGTGTTACAAACAGACTGCGACCAGGATGCATCGTACCGCAGTGATGTCATTGTCTGTGTGTTTGACGAGGTGCGACTGAACGAGGTTTTACAAACTGTGAAGACTCATCGATCGTCCAGATCCAGAATCGTTCAGATGAGAAAAACAAAAGTGTCTGTCCAATAAAACCAAAGATCATGGCCCTGCTGCTTTCTTCATGTTCTGAGTGAAATGTTTCCGTTGACTCAGTTGAACTGAGAAATATTAATAACACATATTTTTCTCTATTTTTACCATCACACTGATTTTATAATAAAATGTGAAGCACATGATTTTTACTTCCTCTGCTGCCTGACTGAATATTAATTATTTAACAACATTAGTCGAGTTCTTGTTTTGTCCAAATATAACAATGACTGATTCTTTTTCTTTCACAGAAAGATGCAGTCTGAAGTCTGAGGCTCAGTTCTGCCCGAAAAAGAAAGAAAACACATGAAAAGTTTAAAAAGTTGTGTCAGAGTTGGATTTATGAAATAATCTTGACTCACTATAACTGATATTCATCATTCTGATTCAAAAAAGTCAAAACTGTGTATTTCATAATTTGATTTATTATCATTAACATATCATCAGTACTGATTATTATAATTTACCATTTGTCTTCATATAATCTTCTTCCTCTGACTTCCTGTCCTCAGCTGTACTTTGTGTCCTTGTGTTGCTATAGCAACCAGACGTCCCCTCTGAGGATCAATAAAGGATCTGATCGCTCTGATGTTTTTAATGTCTTTTCTTTTTGTAAAATTTAAATACAGTAAGTCTTTGTCTCCGTCCTGCTGAGTCGACTGTGAATCAAAATGTAAAGCACGACTTTTTTTTTACCTGCTGTGCTGCCTGACATTTTATTATTTAATGTCATTAACCTGTGTTGTTTACGACATCTACTGATTCAAGTTCTTCTTGAATTCCTGCTCAGAATAATAAAGTCGGAGTACGTAGGCTCGTCTCAGTGAATCAAGTCTTTACTCAATGAAATAGATATTTATAATTTTAACTAAAGTCTATATGTTATATAAACAAATTTTATTATTATTATTATTATTATTATTATTATATTTTTCTGGAAGAATTTGTGTCTTTAAGCCCAGCTGTTTAGTGGGCTTTTTTATGTTTTCATAATAATAACAACATTGATGATAATAACAATACAAAAATAAATACATAACACACTGCATCTCATCTTGTTTCTTCATAAATAATAATAATAATCTATAAATAAATAAATAAAACATTGTGTCTCATCCTGTGTCTTCAGTGTTTTTTGTTTGTTTGTTTGTTTGTTGTTCTGCTGATGGTGCATTTAACAGAAAACACACATCAGCATCAAACAGCCGCTAATCGCTGTTTACTGTGACATCATGAACAATAATAGAACACCAGCAGCTACCCACAATGCACCGGGGCAGAGAGCTGTCATTAACCTTCAGTTCACAGTTTGAGTCAGAAGCTAAAATCAGAAGCTTCATTGTTTTTTCACTGCCTGTTATTGAGCTGCAGGAATAATGTGCGCTGACTGACGGTTCCTGCTGAATGGTAACTCAGAATAAATCTGTCCAGACGCTCAACACACACACACACACACACACACACACACACACACACACACACACACACACACACACACACTCAGCAGCAGAGCAGGCTCAGAGTTCAACACTGTGAAATCAGAAATGAGACGTTCACTTCACTGCATTTCAAATATTCAAACAGTTTCCCTCCCATGATGCATTTCTCTGAGCGGCCGAGTTCAGTCTCAGACAGAAATGTGATCCATAAAAATGTAAAAATTAAAAGGAAACAGAAAAAGTTGGAGTCACAGAATTATTCTGATTAAATTATTGATAAATTGACTGGTTTGTTTATTTTCTGTTTTACTGTCATTAAATGATTTTAAACATGCAGGTTATTCATTAAGCAGTCGTTATGATGTCTCGTCATAATGACAGTAAAATATGTCACAAAATAAAAGCTTATAAACTCAGAAACATCTAATATAGTTTGAGAAACATGATTGTTTAGATCAATTTGACATTTTGATTTTTAAAAACTGAAACGTATAAAATCATTAACAGCACTTTAGTGAAAATGATAATTTGATCATTTGTTTGTTTTGTTTTTTACATTCAAAACTTCACATTTTAGTTTAATGAGTTAAAGATCTATAGAAACAGTACCATGGAAAGTAATTGGTGTTTTTAACGCTGCGTTTCCTGTCAGAGCAGTTGTTTCTCAGCAGGTCATCACTGTGTTTCCAGCAGCTTTTCAGCCACCAAACCAGGTACTTTGTGCCCAAACATGATGTTTTCCTGACCATAACCTGGTGGTTTGTGCCACAGAGTTGTTGAAATATATCTGTGGTTTGCAGAAACATTTATCCTGCTGATTAAGTTGCATATTTACATTTTATTTTTGTCCTGACCTGGCTCACAAGTCATGACAAAAATGGGAGACACATGGTATCAATTGTTTAACAAAAGATCATTGCAAAAGCAGAGTGAAGTCATGAGGTGTGTAAATGTGTGTGTCAGTGTGTCGACAGGTGAGTGATGTGTGTAAGGTGTCGTATGGTGGGTTCATCCCAACATCCCTCCTCGACTCCTCGACTCCTCGACTCCTCGGCTCCTCGATCAGTTGACCTGGAAATCGCTAACAGACAACTGAGAGATTCACTGAACTCTTCCTTTAACATGTTGTGTTATCTCAGGTCATACAGCCTGAGCTGTGTCTCTGGTACGGAGGTGACGGCTGTGATGTGGTTTCCCGCTGTGACCTCTGACCTCCCGCTCGGAGCTGCAGCTCAGACGAGTTTCCATAGAAGGAGCAGGCGGCGTGGCTCCGCCCCGCTGAGGATTGGAGACAGAATGATTCATGTTCACGTCTGAGGAAACTGAGCCTGGCATCACTGGGTTTGTTGTAGAGCTGCTCTAAAAACAGCAGAGTGAGAAGTCGTGGAATAAACATTAAAATGTCAGCGGCTTCCTCCGCTCAGTGCTGTGACCCGCGCTTATTAACTGCCAGGCTAAAAATGGCAGCATGCTCCTTTAAATTTAAGCTGTGCATTCCTGAGATTACAGCTTCCAGTGATTCTGTGCTTTCAGACGTGAACGAATGAACTGTCACACGTTCTTTAACTTATCTGAAAGATTCCTGAAATATTTCAGTTATTTATGTTTCATGGAAGTTTTCAGGCCTCATGTTTCGTCTTGTGTCACACACTGAACACACGTCACATGTTGGTCTGTGCCACACGATGTGTTTGGAGCCAGGAGCAGGAAGAGCTTTAAAAATAAATAGTGATAGTGTCACAATAAGCAACTGTTTCTCATACTAATAATAATACACTGGATTTATGTAGCGATGCTCCAGATACTCAAAGAGGCTTCACAGATAACAAGAACAACAAAAACGAAACAAAAGAAAAAACAAAGATGAAATAATCTGTGAGAAGAAACAGCACAGTGTTTAGAGGCAGTTTTGAGGGATTTGTTTTGAGATGCTTCTGTTGGAGGAGGAGAGGGTGTGATCACAGATGACACTGAGGTTATGGACATGAGGAGAGGAGAGCACAGTGGAGCCGTGGATGGAGAAGGAGAAGTTACGGGTGGATTTGATCACGGATTTTATTTGGTGAGGCTGCAGTGAGTGGCAGCAGTGATGGCTGTGGTGACGTGGAGCTGAATGTTGGCGGTGAAGCGGTGAAACTGAAGTCAGTGATGGATTATTTGTTGCATTATTGATTATTTAACTAAGGAGGGAAAACTGC